>NW_016176845.1:0-8926 GCF_001687245.7 Rhagoletis zephyria | reverse complement strand
TAATGCATGAAAATCCTAACCTCAAAAAAATCACCCGTTAGTAGCCAAGCATGAATCGTAGCGGAAAGCATATTTGTGAGCAAAAAAGTTTTCCCTTTCCACATTTTGATCGTTCAATCACTTCGCTTTCAACTTTTGTTTTCGGTTGACCTTTTTTCTGAGGGTTTAAGTAAAATTTATTTGCAATTTTCACTTCAAACTGAAATGCCATTTACCGGTGAGTTATTTCCTTTTTTATCAATTCGAATTTCAAATTTTCTTAATATTATATTTCGCTTTTTTACTAAAATTAGGCAAGAAGAACCGTTTTGAAGAGCGCTCTACACATGGCAAACCGCCGAAGGCTTCGAAAGCTTAAGCAGCAGATAAAATTTTGTACCACTTACTTATGAAATTTGATGTGCAAATATCTCTATAAGGCTCGGCAAATTATTAGGCAATTCAGTTAGATAAAGAAATAGGTTAAGTTAGAAATTAAACATTACTATAATTTCATTTAGTCGGGACCATTATTTGAGGACCATTTACTTACTCGTTTCAAAATAGCCCGAAATTATGCCCAACTAGCCCACGGTCGAGAGAAAGATTTTACGTAACATTTACGAGCCTTTACGCGTTGGCGACGGCGAGTACTCCACTCTCTACGCTCCAGCTCTGAAAGTATTCAGCTCGGAAACTGCTGGTAGTAGCAGAGGAGAGGAAGGCCCCCACTGCGATAGAAAGACTAGGTGGAGAAGGACTTGGCTTCACTTGGCCTTTTGAATTGGCGTCAGTTGGCATGGAAGAGAAACGACTGGCGTGCTTTGTCGAACTCCGCCAAAATTGCTTAGGCGATTACAGCGCCAAATAAGAAGAAGAAGTCCCAAAACTGTGCGTTAGTGAACTTGCTCCGAAGCGATCACGAACCAGTCTTAAAAAGGCCCCGAAGTGGCCTCTTACTAGTCCCATAATTATCCCAAACAAATGAACCGGAATCAGTCACGAAACGGTCCTAAAATGGTATCCTATTAGTTCTAAATGGTCTTAAAATATATAGCCGTGAACTGGTCTCAAAATGTTCCTGAAGTATTCTCGAAATGATCCCGGACTAATCTTGAAATGTTACTGAAATAGTTCTCCAATAGTCGTGAACTAGTAACGAGATATGCCCGAACAGGTGCCGAAATGATCTTGAGCTAGTCCGGAAATGATCCCGAACTAGTACCAAAATTGTCCTAAACTAGTTGTGAACTAATCCTGAAATGGGTCTGAAACATCCCTGAACTAGTCTATACATTTGCACACTCAAGAAGCATTTCTGCTGGGTTAACGCTAATTTTACCCACACTGAGACCGAAGAGGTATCAATTTTTCTATACTATTTCAAGACACTCTTTTAGAGTGGCCATGAGCTTTTACAACGTAATTACGCCAATGCATTTCTGTGGAGTTCTCAAATGGTGAGCCTTCGCCCACATATCCGAGGATAAGGTAACTATTCCATTAAATTTGTCTCGAAGCTGGATGACAGGGGTGAAGTGGGAATTTTGTGCGAGAAAATCATCAAAAGAGTGTTTCAACCAGAGATAGCCAATTCGAACTTTACCGGGCAACTGATGTTGTGGAGACCACGTCCAAAAAATCAAACAATAGGTAGATAGTATAACCCGCCCTGAATTAGAGGTGAAGCAGGCATTGCTCAATTTTGACTCCGCCATTAGTAGCAATCGTATTTCCCTCATCCACATAAGAATTAAAATGTGATTCAACTAAGTCTAGCTAGTAGTAGCTTCAATGCGAATGAGGAGGCAACCAGGACCCTCACAGTAAAAGAATATAGGAGGAAGTTAGACGAACTCTTGTAATGGTAATGGGTAATGGTTTTCCGCGTAATGTAATTGTAATGTAATGTGGGTCATCAATCGGCATGACACCAAAATAGAATTTCGCTATTGTACAGGTATGATGCGGACCGGTCTCATGGACTTGAAGTTTTTGAAAGAGTTTATCACCGACGCAGAACGACGATTGCCTAGAAACGGGCTTGTTGCAAGTTAAATAGGGATAAAGGAGAAGCTTGTCTAACTTCTAACTATTCATAGTCTAGTTTCCTGACTCGTCTCTGTTCGTCTTCAAGGCAGGCAGGGGAAATGGGTGTTGCCATCCAGAAAAACGACGTTCAAATCCAAGTTAGCGGAAATTTTTTTTAATAGAGCAAAAGAAAAAAATTAATTTAAAAAAATAATAATAAAATACGTTTTCAAGAACTACAATAATTAAAAAAAGAAGTTCTTTTAAAAACAAAATCTAAAAATTACACCGTGCGACAGTAAATTTTACACACAAAAAATGTAATATATTTGCGAAACTATGGGTAAATTATAGTAAAACTGTGTAATTAGTTTTTCTCTCTGACCTGAAAATGTTTTTGAAAGGACTTTGAAATTTAAAAAATATGATTGTTTCAAAAAATTATTTAAAAAATTCAGTGCAATATAGAATAACAATAAGGGCATCATAAAAAAGAAAAAGTTCTGTAGAATTTTAAAAGCATAAATTGTTTGGAGCATATGGACGAATGGGTATGAAAAATTGCCTTTACAAATTTTGTATTTACTTAAATTTCCTTGAAAATTTGCATAATTTATTAAAAAAAAAAAAAATATTGTTTGAGGACTAATATACACACGACCTCATCATCGAATTTCGTACTTCAGACTTTATTAATTTAAAAAGATAAAATTTATTAAAAGCTCATTTTCAATGCCTATTCGTCCTTGTAAACCAAAAAACTTTATTTTTTCTAAATGCTACAAAATTTTCTCTCTCATTTGGTACCCTAATTGTTATTTTACATTGCACTGATTTTTTTTTCAAAATAATTTTTGAATGAATCATATATTTAAAATTTCAAAGTCTTTTGAAAAAATCCTGACGTCAGAGTGAAAAACTAAAAACCGCAGTTTTACTATATTTGGCACATAGTTTTGTGAGTATATCGATTCTTTCATGTGGTTTGAGAGAAAAAAATTAAATTCAAAAAATTAAATAAGTTCCTAAAAATTTAATGAAAAAAAATACATTAAACAAACAAAATACATGTTTCTTAAAATTATTTGCAATTTAAAAAAATACCTTTTAAAAATAATTAAATCTGAAAGTTAGATAAAATAAAATTTACATAGGTATTAAAAAAAAAAACGAAAATATATAAAAAAGGAAAAAAAAATAAAATACGTTCCTAAAAATTACATTTTCTTTTAAAAACAATAAAATCTTAAAATTAATAGAAAATTAAATTAAAACAAAAAAAAATGAAATTAAAAAAAGAAAATAAGTTTCAAAACTTTGAATGAAATTTAAAAAGCTGTAAAAGGAAAAAATAGAGAAATTAAATAAAAATAAAAATGGGAAAATATCACAAAATAAGTTTCTAAAAATTAAATGAAATTAATAAAATATGCAGGGTCTACCAGACCACCCGTCAGTTGTTCGCTGATCGCATAAGTTGTTCGAACTGCTAGGTCATTGCTTTGACTCACACTAGTTAATGAACTGGTATTTTTTACTCATTGGTTTGGCTTTTCANCTTTTACCGATACCTACTTTTGTATTTGCACAGAAAATTGTGCATTTTGTAAACGGGGTTTGTGTGATAAAAATCTACTCCGCATGCGACGGCACAAATTTCAATTCATTCATTCATCTATCGTCGATTTGCCCTTGCTATTGTACTTAAATACACAGATTGCGAACTCAAAAATCCAATCGACCGGCGACCAACCAATCGTACACACACACACACACACACACACACACACACACACAGGCACACACAAAGTAACCTTAATATATCCTGTCAAGCATCCTTTCAGCAAAGCTTTAACTTCTTCCATATACAGTTCAAGCAAAATCTGCACAAGCACCCCTTTTGCACGCGAAGCGACTCTGACAGTCAGTCAAACAGTTGTTTATATGTGCATATGTATGGATGTGTGTAGATAGATTGTTGCTGTCGTCAGTCAATGCGTCATAGCGTCATCAGTACGCATATTGTTTGCCGATTGTAAGGATGTCATTAAAAACGTAAACGCTTACGCACGTATAGCTTGTATGTACATATGTATACATACATACATACATATATATATGCATTTATGTAAATGTGTGATTAAACTTATCAACATAGTTGTGTCTTGCTAAAATTGAGTGTTGCTTCAAGTTATAGCTTTGTTAGCTACTATCGTTGTTGTTTTTCCTACTTCCTCAGCGCAGCAGTTGCCTTTATGCGACTTTAAAACACGCTGTAGCAACGGCTTCAACGCCTTAGGTTATGCTAATAAAATTTGTGCGCAGCATGTTGATTTGTATTGCCTACAATGAGAATTTAGCCAAGAGCTACGACATTCATATGTATGTATTTATTGTAGATAGACGTCACAGCAGTCAGGTACACACGTACGCATTCATACATTTGTACGCATTTTAGTAAACCCCAGGCATATGTATGTATGTATGTATGCGAGTGCGAGAAGTTAAATTTGCTCAGATTCGCTTTTGAATGCGTATTTTCCGGTTTGTCCTTGATTTTGTGCGTACGCCTGCAGCTTCGCTACTCAGCATTTGTGCGGTTAGGTAGGCATTCATTCACCGAATTTCTATGCTCTGATACTTTTAAGCCTCATACATATGTAGGTACATAGTAACTTCTTAGGTATATATATAGGCATTATAAATTTTGTGCGTGACCTTTTAAAGTGATTTAATGTTGTTAAACAAATTAACAAGAAGTCATTCGATTTAGATTATTGCTGGCATATTAGGTAGACATGATCGCTGTCCGCCTCTGTGTACATACATACATGCTTTTGTACTACATATTTACACATTTAAATTAGTCAAAGTGAATGAATGCGACCGCTCGTAAAATGGGGTGGAAATTTTTGCGAGTTCTGGCTACAAAGTTCTTAAGAAATAATTGCCTCCAGCTAAGATTTATATCAACAATCCGCTTCGGTTCTTAACTTTTGGTAATTATTTTATGAGATAAAATACTATCTAGCAGTAGAGCGGGTGTTTTAAAACCTGAATGAGGAGGTAGTAATGAAATTAAAATTTGATTTAGAAGCAATAAGGAATTAAGAGCTGCGCAATATTTAGGAAAAGGGTTTAAATGTAATATGAGGTGAGTATGAAGAAAAATATTATATTTGCTTTCAAGTATTTTTGCTTATACGTACAGTGACATTTTTAAATCATTGAGTCCGAAAATATAATTTTGTTTATAAAATAAAAACACATAACATTTGTTAATTTATTTAAAACAAGGAGAGAGAAAAAACTTGAAAAGGTATCGCAAAAAAAAAATATTTCCTTTTTGGTTGTTGTTGTTTCCGACAGGGTGGGTGTATGATGTATTATGGAACGAATTTCCGTCATCCCTTGTCAAATTTGGTTTGGAGACAAACCGGTTTCGGCGTTGTGCCATCTNAGAACGAAAAATGACACTGAAGATGGCACAACGCCGAAACCGGTTTGTCTCCAAACCAAATTTGACAAGGGATGACGGAAATTCGTTCCATAATACATCAAAAAAATATTTCTTATCCATGAATTTTTGAACGGCATTAGTAAAGGGTGTTATTTTTTTAGACATGTGGTTCTCAAGAAGAAATAAAATGCATATAGTTTAATGTTACGGCCAAGAATTTAGCTTTTTTATAAAGATAAGGGTTTTGCCATTATGTTTTAAAAGTGACCGCCACGGCTGGCTCGAATAAATTCCAGCCGAGCGGCCCAATTTTCTACCACTTTTTGCAGCAATTGGGACCATATGTCAGCAATAACGCGCCGAATATTCTCTTCCAAGGCGTCAATCGTCTCGGGCTTATCTGCGTAGACAAGCGACTTCACATAACCCCACAAAAAATAGTCCAGCGGTATTAAATCGCACGATCTTTTTTTTTTTCTTCAATACATTGATTGTTTCGTTAGCTGTATGGCATGTAGCGCCGTCTTGTTGGAACCAAAGGTNGCGGCTGGCTCAAATAAATTCCAGCCGAGCGGCCCAATTTTCGACCACTTTTTGCAGCAATTGGGACCATATGTCACCAATAACGCGCCGAATATTCTCTTCCAAGGCGTCAATCGTCTCTGGCTTATCTGCTAGACAAGCTACTTTACATAACCCCAGAAAAAATAGTCCAGCGATATTAAATCGCACGATCTTGGAGGTCACGCCACAGGCCCACGACGCGAGATAATGCGCTCACTAAAAGTTTTTCTTCAATACATTGATGTTTCGTTAGCTGTATGGCATGTAGCGCCGTCTTGTTGGAACCAAAGGTCGCCCACATCAACATCCTCCAATTCAAGCACGAAAAAATCATTAATCATGGCTCCATAGCGTTCCCCATTGACTGTAACATTATGGCCCGCTTCATTTTTGAAGAAATATGGACCAATGATTCGCTCTGCGCATAGAGCACACCAAAAAGCGACATCGGTGCGCACTGTACGGCATCTCTGAGGATGCGCATTATCCACTAGNGTAATTAATCATGGCTCTATAGCGTTCGCCATTGACTGTAACATTATGACCCGCTTCATTTTTGAAGAAATATGGACCAATGATTCGCTCTGCGCATAGAGCACATCGGTGCGCACTGTACGGCATCTCTGAGGATGCGCATTATCCACTAGAGTAAACGTGGTGCGAAACCGATCCATGGTTGCTCGAATTACCGACTCTGCTGGGCGATTATGTCGACCGAGTATTGGGCGCAGCGCCGACCAATATTTTGGTAATAAATTTACACGATTTGCAAACGCTGTTCCGGAGTAGGTCTGTTCATTATGAAATGGCAAACCAAATTGAGTATAAATCAAGTAACAGCTGTCAAAAAGACCAACTTCGAAAAAAGTATTGCCTCATTGAAAACCACACGTCTAAAAAAACACCTGTTATTATTCTTACTAATACCATAAATCCGAAAGTGAGTTTGTTTATTTGTTACGCTTTAACTACTCAACAATTCATCATGAATCAATGATTTCCAAGTTGTGTACGGTTATGGACAATGGATGACTGTTCCACAAATTTTGTGGTACTAGCGTAAGAAAAAAAATGTTTTCCAAGCTAATTTTCTTTTCAAACTAGCGTTTTCGTAATTTTTTCGAAATACGTGTGTTTGGTACANCGGATGGCGAGAAAATGAAGACCAGCATTAAAATTATGAATAACACTGTTCCACAAATTTTGTGGTACTAGCGTAAGAAAAAAAATGTTTTCCAAGCTAATTTTCTTTTCAAACTAGCGTTTTCGTAATTTTTTCGAAATACGTGTGTTTGGTACATTTCGAAAGTATTCATCAATATCTTATGAAAAAATCATCCAATCAACATCAGCGACCTACAGTCCTCTTACCAAAAAATATATAACTTTGCCGATTTCAATGAAAATTAGTTGTATTATTAAAATCGGATGAAAAATGTACTAATTATATATTTTTGCAAAGGTTACATCAATACCTTTCGAACTGTAGGTCGTTTCATGAGATATTGACGAATAACTGAAAAAAGTACCAAAAACAAGTTTTTCGAACAAATCTCGAAAACACTTCTTTGAAACCACGGGTATTTTTTTCGTGTTCAACGACCCAAAATTTGCTTAAAAACTTGCATCACAGAGGTTCATATTTCGTGTAAAGTAATATGTATATTTTGTAAATATTCATTAAAAAAAGATTGATACCAATGAAGCAAATGTGATTTATGTTTAAAGTTTAAAATTCTCAAAATCGGTACGAATGGTCTCCGTACTTATATNCTAAAAAAAGATTGATACCAATGAAGCAAATGTGATTTATGCTTAAAGTTTAAAATTCTCAAAATCGGTACGAATGGTCTCCGTACTTATATGAGGCCTCAGTTAGTCTAATCGCTAGAGATATTTTCTAACGATAACAGTAAAGACAATGATAACGATACTGATAGATTTTAGACCCCTGTCCCTGTCTTATTATAACTATATGAGTAAGCCCAAGTAATTGAGCGAAAAACAAGTCCGACAGATTCGTAACGACAGACAGATTCCCGCTAATGTGCGTTGCGCTTAAAACTCTTACAAACAACGAAATCGAAAGACTTGTTGCTGAAGAGCTGTGCCTGAGAAGAGAGTGACAGAATCATCGCTTTCGTACCCCACACTTATCATACATAGGAGCAAAAAGGAAATAAACAAGCAAGTAAACAAGCGCTGGTGGTTGGGAAGCTGCGATAAGTAAAAATTATAAGAAATTGGGAAGAAGGTCTATGTGGGAGATAGAAAGCCTAAATACCTTCTAGTGCCGTGGAGAGACACACGGTGTCGAAAGCCTTAGACATTTCCAATGCTACTAGGTAGGTTTTCTAGAAAAAGGAGTATTTCCGGTTGATAAAAGATAAAACTCCTCCTTGGTAGATTTCGCTGGCCTGAGTAGGATTATCTCTATCCGTCATCGCCATTCGCCGGGTTAAACAGCGGTCTTGTGGTCGACCAGAGCTTGCATGTCTTTAGACACTATTACCACTTACGGAATTCCAACAAGCGTCCGAACGGATGAAGCGAATTGCTGCAGCAGTAATCACCTAGTGAAATTGGTGTTCACCAACATGGTCGTCTATTGGTTTGGTAAGAGCTGCCAAGATGCTCTCGTTCACTTCCACGAAGCCGATCTTATCAGCTTTGCTGAAGTTTATATAGTTGTCATGATTAGCGAAAGCAAAATGGGTCGATTTAGTGATCGGGATGATTTTGGATAGGTGGTCTGATGCCACGTTACGCTATTTACCAGACCTGCGTTAGCTAGTGTTATCTTAGGCAAGCTACTACAATGCACATTATCCGAGTGAAGGCGGCATAGGAAGAGGTGCATAATGTCGTTAAAACCACTTACTACCAAGATGC
>NW_016176844.1:7816-8926 GCF_001687245.7 Rhagoletis zephyria | reverse complement strand
TTTTCATTTAAAAAATGGCCTCGAGCTCATTATAAAATTGTTGAATTTACAGGTCCAGTTCTTTAATTTGATATCACATTTTCGAAATGCGAAATAACGGTGCAGATCAGATGACCTTAAGAAAATGGCTTTTCGAATTAGATATCTGTATATATGCATATGTACATAGGTATATAGATATTACTTTTCGAATTAGTGGTAACCCTAACCAATAACATTTTATAACTAAAGATGACTGGACACTTATATTTTTATATTTCCTTTAACTTGTGTATAAGTTAAACTAATTCAGTATTCAAAAAAGTGGCAACCCTCTTTAAAAGTAATTTCAAACTAATTTTTTTTAAATCGCTTTCGTTTGACATTGTGTCACATGTTACAATTAACTGACGAATTAAGTAGCATTTAATTTTTTGAACAAGTGGCGACTCTCCTACATACATACCCATCTTTTGATAATTCATTTAACTTATTAATTAATTAATTTTTTTTTTAATGGTCTTCAAAGATTACCAAGTTCAAACTAAAGATTCCTTAAAAATGTGTCGTTTGATACCCATATTTCATATGTATAACTTGCGTATAAGTTAACTCAATAAGGGCCGGTTGCTCAAAGCCTGGTTGACACTTATCTTCGGTTAACATCGTTTAACGATGGAGATTGTGTCAATCAGGCTTTGAGCAACCGGCCCTTAGACTTTTAAATGTGTTGCAACGCACTTCAAAATATTTTCAATTACTACGCTCCTACGTGGTAGATATTACAATTACCATAGTTTAAATTGAGTTTGATTTTTTTTAAACAGGTGGAAACCCTCCTACATGTGCTTAAGAAGTAAAGCATTTTCCAAACCATTTTCTTTGTTACCCATTTTGCAATAACTCATTTAACTTTTTAAATAATTTGAATAACTTTTGTTTTTGTTATTTTATGGCCTTATAACAATTACATTCAACAATTTTTATTTATTGAGCTTGAGGCCGTTTTTTAATGAAAACTTATTGTGGAAAAGCAACAATAATTTGAAAAAATGGTAGAAGTGATAGCTATTTCGGAAATCACCACATTTCCTCATCAGACTTCTTTCAGTAGGATTCGAACCGACGATC
>NW_016176844.1:7606-7803 GCF_001687245.7 Rhagoletis zephyria | reverse complement strand
CCTTGTTAATTCTTGTTGCTTATTTCCACTATTTCACTTGTTAAGCCATAATAATAATTTGAAAAAATAAATTTAAAAAAACGCGGTTTAATGTACCACGCTTTTATAAATGGACTAAAATTAGAAAATAATATATCTCAGTCCCATAGAATTTGTTTTGATAACTTTTGATTTTGAAATTTTAGCAAAAGTCATTA
>NW_016176844.1:0-7186 GCF_001687245.7 Rhagoletis zephyria | reverse complement strand
CTTCTTTCAGTAGGATTCGAACCGACGATCCCACTGACTCAGCCAGTTGCCTTTGCACTGCGCTAAGTTCGCCTTGTTAATTCTTGTTGCTTATTTCCATTATTTCACTTGTAAAGTCAACTACAATCAAACGCAGCTATTCCGCTGCAATTTACTTGATCATGTAGTTGTTGGTTTTTGTTAATATTTCTATTATTAGAATGCTTTACTTTTTAGGTGTGCTCGTCCTTAAGTTATTTGTTTTTTGTTATTTTTTGGCCTTTTAACAATTATATTCAACAATTTTATAATGAGCTCGAGGCCATTTTTTAAATGAAAATTTATTGTGGAAAAGCAACAATAATTTGAAAAAATGGTAGAAGTGATAGCTATTTCGGAAATCACCACATTTCCTCATCAGACTTCTTTCAGTAGGATTCGAACCGACGATCCCACTGACTCAGCCAGTTGCCTACGCACTGTGCTAAGTTCGCCTTGTTAATTCTTTTTGCCTATTTCACTTGTTAAGCCAACTACAATCAAGCGCAGCTATTCCGCTGCTATTCACTTGATCATGTGGTTGTTGGTTTTGTTGGTTTTTGTTAATATTTCTATTATTATAATGTTTAACCTTTTACGTGTGCGCGTCCTTAAGTTACTGGTTTTTGTTATTTTATGGGCTTATAACAATTATATTCAACTATTTTTATTGAGCTTGAGGCCGTTTTTTAATGAAAACTTATTGTGGAAAAAGCAACAATAATTTGAAAAAATGGTAGAAGTGATAGCTTTTCCACAATAAGTTTTCATTAAAAAACGGCCTCAAGCCTAATAAAAATTGTTGAATATAATTGTTATCTATACTAATATATATTTTGAAAGTCTTTTTTCAGTTCGCAAAGCTCGAGATCGGCTGCACCGATTTTTTTGAAATTTCGGTTATAGGTTCTGGATGGGCTTCTCATTGTCTTAGGCAAAAAAAAAAGTGTAAATACTTCCCTAAAAATGGAACTGCAGGACTATAAAATTTCTGCGAATCTAACATACTTGCCCGCATAACAGCGCTGGGAGCACCCTCTGCTTTTAATTCGTACGGAATGCAGCGGAAAGCAAGGGTTATGTATACATATACATACGTGCTAATATTAACGTTAATGTTGGTTCTTATGTTTAAAAAAAACTATAGTTTACTCTGTCATCAGGTAAATATGTAACTTGATAATAGAAATCGCTGCATCTTTTAGGCGCATCAATATTACATAGTTACATCCCGAGCTAATAAAAGGGAGCTAATAAAAACAAACATGTATATAAAAGTGGTCCAAAAATGTATGTAAAAAAAATAAGGCCGCATTTTTAATGCCGCCAGCCCCTAGGATTTTTCTATACCAAAAAAAATTATACCCTTATTTTTTATTTTGAAAAAAAAAAAATAGGGTGTGCTCAAAGCGCTCAAAGTTTTCAATGTATTTTATATGGGGAAAAACAACTTTTCGTAGAAATAGTGTAGAATTCTTGAAAATCAATATTTTTCGATCGGCTTATCTTCAGGAGATTCCCGGTAATAATACCCAATTGTTCCTTTAACAATTTTTTCATGGTGACTATATTTTATGGGTCCTTGAAATTGCAATGGGGGGACCAATAAAAAATCTTTAATCATAAAAAATGGTTAAATAAACAATTGGATATCAATATTTGAAGTCTCCTGAAGAGAACCACAGTTTTACGATTGAAAAATATTGATTTTCAAGAGTTTTATGCCATTTTTACGAAAATTTGTTTTTTCCCAATATAAAACACATGGAAAACTTTGAGCACTGTGAGCACTCCCTAAATAGTTTTTGATTTCAAAATAAAAAAATAGGGGTATATTTATTTTCGGTTCAGAACAATCCTAGGGGGTGGCGGCATTAAAATTCCGACATTTCTGTTAGCACTTACATTTGTATATGCATATTTATGTACATACATATGTATGTACATATATACCCTGCAAGAAAATTAATTAATTTAAAAGTAATTTATAAACTACTTTTTTTCAATGATAACTAATTGAAATTCTCACTATTTTACCTGCAACGAACTCATTTATTTAACATGGCGATATCCTAGGAAGCAGGCCATTACCTTTTCCTGCATGTATTTTCAACTTATTTAAAATGCATTTGGATTAAACAACTTTAAGGTCAGTCGTTTGAATTCGCTTTCATTCTGCACTTCACAGATGCTTTTTCATAATTAAGAAAACCCGAAATTAAAAATTTAAAATTAAATGTTTCGCCTAATTAGATTTGAACATGGACACTCATGGCCGCAACGAATTGTAGCAAACATCTTTGCACGCTCAGCTACAGCCAGTATTGCCAAACATGGGCTTTTCCTAGCAAAACTGGTAGTTTTTTTTCATTTGGTAGGTTGGTAGGCTTGATTGGATTATGGTAGGTTTCGTGAGTATAGTAATTTGCGAAAAACAGAAAATATTTACATATCTCCAAATATTTTGGCAACCTTTTTTACACAAATATTTCACCGGTGTGTTCGTATAATGGTGGCCACAAACATGTAAATATACCTGATTCCTAAGTACAAACGTATTACTTATTATTGCCAATATTCAATGCGGACATCCATATATCGTCACCTAAGGGTGAAAAGGTGCCGATGTAGTTTCGTATTACCTGTCATTCTGCATCAAAAACTAAACTTTGAAAAAAAAAATGGACTTGGCACCTTTTCACCTTTAGGTAGCGATATAATTTATGGCTACGGTGACCATATTAACCAAAGTAAAATAAAGGACTTTTTTTTTAATGATTTGGGAATACGTACATACAACTTGTATGATAAAAGTACCTGACCAATATCGTAATTTAAATCACCAGTTAAGTATATTATTTTATTGTACAATTTCCTCTGCTGTAGCGAAAAATTAAATAAATTAAAAACTAATTTATTAATAATTAACCAGTACAGTACCAGTTATTTAATTGTACAAGTTCCCCTGCTGTAGCGAAAAATTAAGCCAAATCCTTTCCAAGGACTTCGCATCCTTTGCTAGCAAAATGCGTTTTCCATAATTCATACTGCACGACGAAGCCAGCACGCAGTAGTCCAAAATTGGAATTTAATGTTCATAATTCACCGGAGCCTTCATTTTTCAACTAATTTTTACTAAAAACCGAAAAAAATGTTTATTTTGGTGAACATTTTTTATAACATTTCAAATTTATTTTTGGGTATTTTTTCGTTTTGTTAGAACGATGCAATTGTTTTCAACTACTTTTTTTTATGTAAAATTTATTAAAAAATAGAATAAATGAAAAAAATGAAAAATTAAGGCTCCAGTGAATTACGAACACTAAATGCCAGTTTTGAACCACTGTGCAGCAGGGGGTCTATTGTTCTCTCTGGAACTGGAAACTCAGCGTGCAACACGATCCTGGGCACAACTTTCCCTGTGCTTTATAGATTGTACAAAGATTACCGATTAACTAGAAACACTTAAGTTGGGTGCGAAGATAGATAGATAATTAATAGAGGCATGCACTGCGACCAGCAGGTCTATTGTGCCCTCAACCATTTACAGTACCTCATCTAATCCTAGAGAGCCCAAAAATTTGAGGAGATCCCCAGGGATTAGCGATTGTATTGCTTCGTTACTTGGCCAGTAGTGGCCCAGGTGCCTCTCCCGTCTTCTCGCGACCGCCACGCATTCGCTAAGCAGGTGCACGGGAGTCTCCTCGGTCACGTCGCAGAAACGACATAGGTCGTTGGACCAAATCCCTAGCTTGTGTAGGTGGCCTCTCAGTCTGCAGTGACCCGTCAGAAAACCTGTTATAATCCTTAGTTTTCCTTTGGATAGATTGATAACTGCCCTGTACCTCGTGAGGTTGTAGCCTCCCAGTAGTTGTTTTGCTTGACGTAAACCTGTAGTGTTACGCCAGTGTTGATTCCTTTGTATGTTCCTTTCTTTCCTGAGCTCCTCCTTGATTGTACTAGGTCCAATCGCTAGGAAGGGCTCAGGCCCTATAGGCGACGAGGCGGCCGCCAATCTAGCTAGTCGGTCCGCTTCTTCGTTGCCCGCAACTCCTATGTGTCCTGGTACCCAAGTTAATTGGATTTTGTTGTGCTCTGCCAGGCTGTTGAGCCTATCTATGCACTCAAGAACCAAGGATGACTTGACCTCAAATGCTGAGAGGGCCTTGAGTGCCGCCTGGCTGTCGCTCAATATTAAAATTCTCTCATTACGGTAATTCCTCCGTAGGTTAACCTCTGCACACAGACTGATGGCATAGACCTCCGCCTGGAAGATACTCGGGTACGCCCCCATAGGTACCGAGAGCTGTAGCCTCGGCCCGTAGACGCCAGCCCCAATGCCTTCCGGAGTCTTCGAGCCGTCTGTGTACCATTGCAACGAGCTCGATTGGATCAGCCTCTCCATGAGAGAGGAGCTCCAGGTCGCCTTGGTGCAAAGCTCTATTTTGAAATTCCTGTCAAAGTTAACCACCTTAGGCCTGTCGTCTCTGGGGAGTAAAGCTAGCGGAACTTGGGAGCCTAGCTTGTCTCTGTTCCTTAATGATATGGTTCTGCCCCTGCCAAAACCTTCCCTCGCGAAATTTAGTAGAGTTCGCTTTGCAGCCTGTTCTATGTTAAGGAGCAGCGGCTCGAGCTCGAGAATCACCTCCAGCGCTGCCGTCGGACATGTGCGCATTGCCCCCGTAATGCATACACATGCCAGACGTTGAAGCTTGGTGAGGGATTGCCTCACCGTGGTGAGGGTGGTTCTCGAGGCCCAAGCCACTGCTCCATAGGTGACTATTGGTCTAACTATCATGGTATACATCCATCTCAGAATCCTGGGACTGCAGCCCCAGGTCTTTCCTGCCAGGCGTTTGCATACCATTAGTGCCCTCGTAGCTTTGGAAGTGACCGCGTCAACATGTGCCTTCCACAGAAGTTTAGAATCCAGGGTTAGTCCTAGATATTTAACTTCGGTGGCGACGTTGATGGCGACCCCATTCAAAGAAATGTTCCTCATGCCTGGAAGCGTTCTTCTTCTAGTGAAAGGGACAATAACCGTTTTAAAGGGGTTTATGCTGAGGCCCATGTCCGCGCACCAGCCTCTTGCCAGGTTTAGTCCCCTTTGCACTATGTCACATAGAGTGCTCACGAACTTTCCTCTGGCGATAATCACGATGTCATCCGCATAGCCTTGACAGCGGATGCCATTGTCCGTGAGAATCCGTAGAAGTTCGTCCACAACTAGGCTCCACAGGAGAGGGGATAAGACTCCTCCCTGCGGGCAACCTTTTGTAGTTCTTAACTGTACCACGCTGTCCCCGATATCGGTTTCAGCGATTCTTGAATTTAGTAGCCTGGCTATCCACCTGCGGATCGTTGCCTGCACATTGCGTTTTTCAAGTGCCCGGTCGACACTGATATGAGAGGTGTTATCAAACGCCCCCTCAATGTCGATGAAGGCACAGAGTACTGTTTCCCCACACTCAAATGCATCTAGTACTTCCGTAGATAGGGTGTACAGTGCGGTGTCCGTAGACCTGCCCACTCTGTAGGCATGTTGGTCGGGGTGTAAAGGCACCTGTTTAAGGGTGCTGTTCCTGATTTCATGGTCGATCACCTTCTCCATCGCCTTAAGCAGGAAGGAGGTAAGGCTTATCGGCCTGAAGGACTTAGCTAGAGAATAATCTCTCTTTCCTATCTTCGGGATAAAAATGACCCGAGCCCTTTGCCACACCTCGGGGATGTGAGCGAGCGCTAGGCTAGCCCTCCTGATGATCACGAGGTGTGGAAGTAGGAGCTCCTTGCCCTGCATCAGCAGCACTGGACTGATGCCATCCACCCCCGGGGATTTATACCGGTCAAAGGAGTCCAACGCCCAACAGACTGATCGGTGGGTAAATAGACTCCTAGCCAGCTTCCAGTCCACCGGGGACGGCCTGGTCCGTCGGCACGGTGTCTCTCCCGAAGTGGGAGTGGCATCCGGGAAATGGGCCGAAAGCAGGGCAAGTGCCCTTTCCTCTTCGTTGCCTGAGTACGTGCCATTGGCTAGCTGGATTGCTAGTCTGGTATCTGTATGGTCCCTTGCCAAGGCCTTGTGCAGCCTGGCAGCTGAAGGAGTCCGCNAGGCCTTGTGTAGCCTGGCAGCTGAAGGAGTCGATGAGATGCCCTCACAGAACTTCCTGAAACTGTCGCGTTTAGCCCTCCTGATTTCTTTACTGTAGTTAGTTAGACTTGCTGAATACTCATCCCAGCGCCCTGTGCGCTTTGCTCTATTAAATAGTTTGCGTACCTCCTTTCTGAGCACCGATATCTTCCGAGACCACCAGTTGGGCTGCGCCTTCCCTCCTGGTTTTGTCTCCGGGCAGCTTGAGTGAAAGGCATCTACAATGGCGCCATTTAACTCATTGACGGTGATCTCTAGGCTCATGCAGTTAGTGTACCTGTTCCTGGACTTAATTCCAGTTAGGTTTGACTCTAAAGTCTCGCTGTACTTTGTCCAGTCAGTTTTCCTGGGGTTCCTGTTTGCCTGCCTAGTTTTGACTTCTACTCCCACTGCAAACTGGATAATCCTATGGTCTGACAGTGAGGGCTCCGATGAGACCCCCCACTGGGTGACCAGAGGGCTAGCCAGTCTGTTGCTAAGCGTGATGTCTAGTACCTCCTCTCTAGCCCTCGTTACAAATGTCGGTGTTTGGCCAACATTGTGGAGGCTTAGTTCCTCACTTAAGATGTACTCTAGGAGACACTCACCTCTGCGGTTCGTATCCGTGCTGCCCCACTCAACGTTGTGGGCATTCGCATCGCACCCTATGATGAGGTGGAGCCGTCTCTTTCTGCAGAATTCCACTAGCTGCTGTACCTCTTGCGGGGGGGCGTAGTTTCTGTCCCCCGGGAAATAAGCCGCGGCAAACACCACCTCTAGACTTCTGCCACTTAACGAGAGCGTCGTCTGCACCGCGACCAAGTCCTGTGTTAGAAACTCTGTAATGCAAAAGTAATCAATGTTCTTCTTAAGCTCCACACATGCTCTGGTCCTCTCGCAGGAGAGGTCCCAAATTTCCTTGTTGTTGTTGTGGTTGAGGCCCCTAACCTGGCCTCTGTAGCTCCACGGCTCTTGGATCAGTAGAATGCCCAGGCGAACCTGCTGGAGATGACCGCCGAAGCAGCCACCGCATGATGCAGG
>NW_016176843.1:0-8927 GCF_001687245.7 Rhagoletis zephyria | reverse complement strand
GTTTCGTTAAGATATCTCAATTTTTACTCGAGTTATCGTGTGCACAGACGGACGGACGGACGGACGGACGGACGGACGGACAGACAGTCACCGCTTAATCGATTTCTCTTTTCATTCTGATCATTTATGTATACATTTGTCTATATCTATCTCGATTCGTTTTGCCTGTTACAAACAACCGTTATGTGAACAAAGTTATAATAAATACCCTTGTGCACAAGTGCGCTCGGGTATAAAAAAAATCAGCTCCCCAGGAATCGAACTCGGAACTCTCGCTCTAGCCATTCCGACTGCTGGAGCGACGCGTGCTAAACCCGTGTCTCCATTTGTGACCAGCCATCTCATGCGAACTATCAATTTAATATCATGTGGCACAGTTATCGTAGAGAAATTTTGATACGTGGGCATTTCAACGCATAACCCCACGTCCTCACCTTCTACTAAATGTGTCTTAACATCTGTCAAATTTCTGTTTCAACTTTATCCCGTTTTCTCAATTAGGTAACTTGCTGTCTTAACATACCGTGTTCAAAATGACATCAAGCCAATCAGATCGATCCGTACCCAATGCAAATGGTGCGGTAAAATGAAAACTGAGTCGTCAAACTACAAAATGACAGCTGATGGAAAGACAGCGATGGTACGAAATTTGGCAAGACAGGCAAAAATCTTAAGAGAAGACCCAAAGAAAATTCATTTTGACTTCCAAAAATACTTAAGAGCAATTAATGTACGCCATTATAAAGTAAAAAGTTGAAGCTTTCGCAAAATTGAAAATTTCGCGAAGAATTTCTATGTAACTCTTTTAAGTATCTGTCGTAATCTTAGCATTTTTGGCTTGTATGTTTATACTTGCCACTTATCTCATAATCTTTCTATCTCGTGTTCCATGTTTTTCTTTGACGTTTTTTCCTTTCATTTTTTTTGTATGTACAACTATTCATCTGTCTATCCATCTAACTATGTGTCCAAATGTCACAGTCACTCATACGGGTAACATGTTTCGCAATGCTATAACTAGTCTAAATCATTAAGGGTCATAACACGTAAGAAAATAGAAAAAATAAAAAATAAAACCTGGCATCGAACACAAGTAGGGGTTTTTATTTGTGTATGATCGTTTTTTTTCATATTATTTTTAGAGCCGAAGTAGAAATGGGCGCGTGACAAACCAAATAGAACTATCAAGTGCAGAAGGATAGAGGCAAATGGCGAAGGTTTTTGTCCTCGTTCCAAACCGACAAAACAAGGAAAAACAAAGACAACAAAAAAATAAAATAAACAAGCCTATGAACATTTTAGAGAACAACTTTAACCGATTTCGGTCTTTGCATCATTTAACTGCCTCACCGTAAGATTTTTCTCGAATAACTATATATAATGTATGAAATCACCATAACTGAAGCTTAAGTTACTATTTTCTCAATAGACTGACGAAAATTTAAAATTTTTGTATGAAAGTATAGTATTATCATTAAAATAACAGCATCAGAAATCATGGATGTTGTTCTTTCAAATACATACTTCAAATACAAATGTGTATGTGTTTATTAAAAAAAATCGCTCTTTAACAATTATTTTTTTAATTTTATTTAATTGCTGCTTAAATAACCGTTATTTGTGTTTTAATTTATAAATCCAAAACAACAATTATTTTAGATTTTTATCTAAATAATCTGCATATAACAGTTATTTTTGATTTTTAAATTATATGTCTCAGGTAACAATTATCGAAGGCTTATATTTATAAAAGACATAAATAAAAATCAGTTACTGACCTTTATTTTTTGAATCATACTTATAAAAGTCATTTGTATAAGTCGTAGTAAACTTTTGTTTCCTAACACCTTAACTGCGAGAAATGTTAATGACTTTTATACGAATGATTTAAAAAATAAAAGTCGGTGACTGATTTTTATTGATGACCTTTATAAATAAAAGTCTTCAATAACTGTTATCTAAGACATATAATATAGAAATAAAAAATAATTGTCATTCTTGGTTTTATAATATAAAACCCAAAAATAATTATTATCTTTTAATTTTGCATAAAAATTGCAAATAAAAATTTATTTTTAAATTTCAGTCTCGGTGAAAAAAGAAATCGATTGGCATGTATCACTTAGTTGTAGAACATTTCCTTCATAGTGAATTTTTCCATGACAGTTTTCGTCAATAACTGTTATGTTCGGTCCCTGGTATCTGTTAATACACATTTGGACGCACGTCCAGAAAAAAATTATCAATTGATAAAAAAATAATGCACTTGTTAGCTTTTTTGCGGAATTTCTATAAAATATATAACCTGTAGTTAACTACAAAAAGCTAACTTGAAACTAGTTGAAAATTAATGCAGGGGTAATGCAGGCATAGTCAGGAGATTTTTTTTAAACAATTTCTATTTAGATATCCACATACAAATTTTACTTTGAAAGCATTCTCTTTCTGCACTTCACAAATATTTTTTCGAATTGAGGACAAATAAAAGAATGATTGAAAATTTATATTACCATTTTGATGTTATGCAGAATATGTAAACAAATAGGTATTATAATAATATAAAGTAAATAAACAAAAATTAAAAAAAAAACAACAAAAAAATACTTTGTTTTTCTTATTGATATTTTATGTCCAAAAGTAGCTAGTTACACGTTAGTTGACATCTAATGCACGGGGTAACCACCCTTGACTATTTAGCGGCCATCGCTATAGATCACATGATCAAGTGGCTAGTTGGCTTATCAAGTGAAATAGTGGATATAAGCAACAAGAATTAACAAGGCGAACTTAGCACAGTGCGTAGGCAACTGGCTGAGTCAGTGGAATCGTCGGTCCGAATCCTACTGAAAGAAGGCTGATGAGGAAATGTGTGGATTTCTGAAATAGCTATCACTTCTACCATGTTTTCAAATTATTGTCGCTTTTGCAGAATAAGTTTTCATTGAAAAACGTCCTCAAGCTCAATAAAAATTGTTGAATATAATAGTTAGCTTTCCTCAAAGAAAATATACAGATGATAGTGACTTTTAGTCCCTTCCTAATCAAATTCAAGTTAACTTGTAGTTGGAATCATTTCCCGCAGGGTCTATACACGTAAATGTTTGTATTTGTACATACATACATGTAGTATATAAATATTTTTAATACGTGCTCGCAATTAAAATTCTGGCCACAGGTCCACTTCAACGCTTGCCAATTACTCTCATCAGCCTGAGTTTTTACCATTTTTTAGTTGCATCCAGTTCAACAATTAAATTCAAATTGTTTTAAAAGTAATTTCAATTATTAAAATATGGCTATCAATCGAAATAATTTTGAAGCGGCTTTATTTCTGAAATACATGTAGGAGGGTTACCACCTCTTTCCAATCAAGTTAGTTAAATATAGAGGTTTTATTTACCCCTGAATTTATATGGATTATCTGCTTCTTACTTAAAAGTGCGTGTCAAAGGTGTTTCAATATTTTTAGACCCCATAAGTGAACTTTAGTAAGGTATTCCCTTCCAAGTGTAATTTAAAATATTGGCCAAGGTCATCTGTAGAAATACATATTGCTCTTCGAAAACCAAAGGCCCTAAACTGTGTGTCGACTCTAGTCACAAGTGCACATCCCTTTTCCCTTCGAACGACTGAGTTTTGACGAAATCGAGCTAGCAAAAGTAAGTGTCTTGCATGGAAATTTTTAATATGTAAATATATTATAACTATGTATTACCTTTATTCATTTTTAAGCTGCACCTATTTCTGCCATCAAAGATGGGCTCAGCTATAAAAAAAAAAAAACTATTGGATAACACAAATTCAAAGTGAATACCTGAAACACACATGAGTTAATATATCCATTTTTAATGTGTCAACGCATTGAATTTAAATGAAATTCTTCTTTATTACGTGTCACTGTCGTAAGTGATACAGGCGGCTAGCTGCGGTGCGCCGTGCGGCATGTGGCAAACGCTATCTGATTATTTAAGTAGAGAGTTTTCAGTTTTCTTTCCATTTATTTGCCTTTATATATATGTATATGTATGTATGTATATGAAGTTACATTAAAGTTCTTTTTTTCTGCCGTGTTCACAAGCTCAACGTCCTGTAGTTTGTGAATATTTCATTGTATTTTTATTTATTCTTGTTTTTGGAATGAGATTTGAATGGCTGAGTACTGGCTTTGCATTTTTAGTTTGAGCGTAATTATACGAAGCACGCGTTTTATGGTAATTTTACTAAATGTAGGGGGGTGGACTTTCAAAGGCATTGCCTGATGGTTGTGTGGCCTTTCGAGCACTTTTAGGAGTTTCACATTTTTTTAGGCATTGAAATGTATAAACAAATATATGTATATATGTATTTATATACGTCAGGTTTTTTGGATAGCTGCATTTTTTTTTAACATTTTTCAACTCTGTTTCTTATATCAGACTTTTCCCCCTTAATTAGCAATGCTAATAATGTTCCTAATAATATGCGTTTGAATGAATTCTTCCAACTTTTTGAATCGTCATATCTCGGTAACGGTGGCTCTTAGGAAAAAAGCATTTTGTCATTTTTTATAGACTAAACTAATTTTATGATAAACTTACTGTTTTGCTGAAAATCTCGCAAAGCCGTTTTTGTGACCTTTGACCCCGAGCAACTTTTTTTCCAGGTATCGGATAGATGAGGACTTTTCAAATTTCATTTATGATGGTGTTCTGATCAATCCTACCAATTTTCAGCTGTGTGAGAATTTTTGTAACCTCGAATGTCTAAATTGACCGGACTACAGTGTGGTCGTTCTAATTGTCCAAGCAAAATAACAGTTACATATATTTCTTTATCTTGGCAGACTATGCCGTCAATTGACATGACTCAACTAGTATTTCCATAGGTTAGAATTGATAAATAGCCGAACAATTGATATTTCCTAGGACATCGTTATGACCAAAACACCTTTAGTTTCTAAGAAAAAAAGTTAGAAGACGAGCTAATTGAGCTGCTAAGCAAACTGGCAGTATTTTAGTGTGGGTTTGCCTAGTGGACTAAAGCTGTAAACAAATTATTGGAGTCTGTAAGTTGGCGGCTTGTTTATCAGAAACGCGTCCTAATCTTAATTTCACTCAGCGCTGCTGAAAATGCACTTCAATTTATACAGACATATGCATACATACATATGTATGTATGTAAGTAAGTACAGATTCACAGTTTACCACCGGTAAATCACCTTACCTAATCCAATGCGGTGCCAGTGTGGCTAAAGCAGTGTTTGCATTGTTCAACTTTGTGTTCATCCCGATGCAAGGTTGCACGTAAAAAAATTTGAATGGCTAAAAATATTAAAATATTCGCCATAAAAAAGCGTTTGCATTGTTTAAATTTGAATTCAACTTTTGGTTGAACGGCCTGTCAACTAATCGCTTTTAACAAAGTTGGTCCCTAGCCAACTATTCAACTTTTTTTGCGTTGAGTTGAACGCAAATGTTGAACCTAAAGTTGAACAATGCAAACACAGCTTAAGGCTATATGGCCATGGCAGCAATAACTTTTCTTATGTTTATTTTACAGTTGTTGGCAAATTCACACCTCAGTCGTGTCCATAGCGTTCAAGGCAATGAATCTTTCAACATATAGAGTTTTAACTCACATAAAATACATAGTACATACATATGTACTATGCATACGCATACTCATACTCAGGTTGCGGTCCTCTTGTCTTTATTATTGCCTATCGCAGCACCTAANAACTTTTAACTCATATACATAAAATACATAGTACATACATATGTACTATGCATACGCATACTCATACTCAGGTTGCGGTCCTCTTGTCTTTATTATTGCCTATCGCAGCACCTAAAAAAACTCACCACTTGAGTATTATGAATCAATGATCACCTTAGATGGATAGAATACAAGATTCGCAGCAAAAAAGGCAACTTAACTTAACTTAACGGAACGTAGAACTTAGAGAATGAAAATGAAACAGATTTCGACGTGGCATTAAGTTATGTTAAGTTTCGTCTGTTTAATTATAAGCAACACCTATTTAACATAATTTTTAAGAGAGAGCCGTAACTTAGGTTAAGTTGGCATAATCAGACCATACGACTTGTATTAACTGCATGACATTTTTGAAATCAGAAGGCGTATCAAAAAGATGCTCCTTTGTTATGTAAGTATTGAGTCCTTCACTTTTGCTCATCGGCTTCTTGTTGCATGGCATCGTTAGATTCCAGAAGGTCCCAAGATGTTAAAACGTTAATACAAACTCTTGCTTTGTATTACCAATCTATGAAAAAGCATCTGTGAAGTGCAGAATGAAAGCGTATTTGAACGCAAAAAAAAACGCCAAACAAATATCTATTTAAAGTAAACAAAAAATGGGTTGCTGCCCCTGCTGCATCGCTGTTTCACAAGTTCTAAATTTGTCACCTTAGATAAAGGGATATAATGACATTTTTTTTTTCTTTGGACTCACCACATATTCTGTGACTATTTTGGACATACTTGTCAAAATTGGGTATCACAGAACAGAACCGGTTACAGATAAAATAGATAGTTCGATCTATTAGAAAATGTGGACTTAGCAGCAACGTTTCACTCTTAACTCGTCGAAAAATTAAAATTGGCGCAAAAGCTTTGATATCAATATTGCACACCATGTTAACTTTCAAAATCGAAAAATCAAATTAGTTTTTTAAAAGGTATATAAGAACATTTATATGTACAGTCCCGAACAGAAGTATTGGCGCAGTGAATTTTTCGCAATATATGCCAACTTTTTTTATTCTTATTTGTTTTCGATAATTTTTTATAAAAATATTGTTCATTCTACACTAGAAAACATGATAACTAAATCTCTAAACTTTGTGCAAAACTCAGGAAAATTCATTAAATTTGCACACTAATTTGCAACTTTTTATTCAGATTTTTTAGAAAAATTCTAAGTATGCAGTTAAAATATATATAAAAAATTATTTAAAATAAATTAGAATAAAAAAGCTTTGCATGTATTGCGAAAAATTCACTGTGCCAATACTTTTTTTCGTCACTGTATGTACATATGTACACATATGGTTATGTTTGTGTTTTAATTTTTGCTTTTGTGAAATTAACTTCAACACCCGCTGTTTTACCTTCAAACAAATTAGTTGTTTTGAAAAGTTCACTATCGACATGCTACTGCTTGCAAAACGCTACCTGCGGTAATACATATTAACACACATACATATATGTGAATGAGAACATACATGTATGTACATAAAACATAGAAAGTAATGCTTCTCTTAAGCATAATGACTTGTTAAAAATTTCGTATAACACATTTATGTTTTTTTTTTCTAGCTATACAATAAAGTATGAATTTGCATTTTACTCACCGTTAGATCGATGAATGCTCTATGTAAATGCATGACGAAGTATCTGCAAAATAGTCAAAAGGAAAAATAACAGCTTAATTAAAAATGTAATCTTCGTTTGAGTGTACATACAAAGTTGTCTATCTCGCTTAATCTATTAAAAAATATTAGAAATAGAGATATGTACTGACTAGTTTGTTTAAATTAATCATTGTCATATTGCCGTCATTATTTTGCGGAACGGAATACAATTTACACTATTAATGAAATATTGACGTGCAATCTGTAATTTTCTGCTTTCAATATTTCGCTGATACTGAACAGCAACACGACTCTATGTACTCCTTCATTATTTGATTACACCGTGCGACAAAAACAAAAACACGAAAAATCAAAAACACGAAAGAATCGATATACTCACGAAAATATGGGCCAAATATAGTAAAACTGCGTTTTTAGTTTGGAAATTTTAAAGATATAATTTATTTCATAAATAATTAAAAAAAAACAGTGCAATGTAAAATAACAATATGGGTACCAAATGAGCGAGAAAATTCTGTAGAATTTAAAAACAATAAAGTTTTTTTGCTTTACAAGGACGAAAGGTATTGAAAATGCGCTTTTAAAAAATTGTATCTTTTTAAGTCAATAAAGTTTGCTGGACGAAATTCGATGATGAGGTCGTATATTATGATTATGATGCGTATATTAGTCTTCAACAAATTAAAAAAATATATTGCAAATTTTCAGGGATATTTAAGGACAAAATTTCTAAGAAAATTTTTCAGACCAATTCGTCCTTAAGCACCAAAAAAATTATTAATTAAATTACTTTTATCCTACATTGAACTGAATTTTTGAAATAATATTTTTCTTTTTTAATTTCATAGTCCTTTTCAAACAAAATCTTGACTAAGTACGCAGTTTTACTTTAATTTATATATGGTAATAGAAATATGGGTCAATTGAAAAATATGTATAGTGCTTATCATAACTATACGACACTCAATTATTTATTACTTATTTTGTTATTTTTTAATTTTAATTATTTTTTATAAAATTATAGTTTATTACGTAACAAAAAACCATTTCAATGTTTGTGCAATATTTAAAAAAATATTAGCAACCTTACGTTAAAATTTCGAGCGTTTTAATTCGATTTCTTAGTTTTTTTTTTAATTTTATCGTAGATTAAAAAATTTTTTTTTTGGAGACGATGTCGATGTTCGACAACTTTTGTATGGAGTAAATGAGCAACGCCTTCACCAAAAAAAAATTTCAACAACTATGGATTTTTACGGGTTTTTTAAAGAATAAAATATTTTTTTATAAACAAATATTTAAGTTAAAAAAAGATAAAATAAATAGTCAAATCTTGTCAATATGTGATTATCGTAAAGTTATGATAAGCACTATGTAAGTACATATATATCTGTTGGAATAGTTACGAGCTCAATCGGTAAAACCACGGTCACAAATTTCACATATAAATTTTGGCCAACCGATTGTAGTCGGTTAAGACATCTTCATAGGGTAATCTGAACTTAAACCACTGTGCGACACGCCTTAACCGACTTCAATCGGGATCAAAATTTA
>NW_016176842.1:0-8927 GCF_001687245.7 Rhagoletis zephyria | reverse complement strand
GGACGGAACTAGCGCTTTGCCAGACTGTCTCTAAATTTTTACCGCAGGGATACTTTCAAGCAATATTTGTATGTACATTAACTGCTTGTGCGCCAAAGTGAAGATGCCAAAAATTTTCTATGAATGCTCCTCGTTTACCACATCCTTCAGCCGCTTTGCTGTTGGCTGCCTTGTGATTTATGCTCTTTCAACGCAGCGCCTCGCCGTGGGCGGGAATGGGGAATTTGGGTGGTGCAGAGCGAAAAAGCGGAAAAAATGTGAGTCACATTTTTTTTTGTTGCAAAGGAATGTCGTACCAATACACATGTCTGTACATATATACATACAAACAATACAAACATCCATACAAACTCATTTGTTTGCCTGAAGGTTTTCCCTACTCCCTGCACGTGTCCTTGCATGAACGCTAGTGTGCGTGTGTGTGCTTTTAAGTATGCGCCGATTTTGTTCCATTATTATATTTTGCTCTGCACTTTTTTCGGTCTACTGTCTACGATTGTCTGCGTCTGCCTACATGTCTACATGTCGCACACTCTGACGATTGTCTCTGTCGTTGTTCGTGTGCTTCGCGCCGGCATTTTTGCGTCAATGCCGCCAATGTCAATGGTTGGTGAATCCACATATAACCTGCGGGCTGCAGACATATCCTTGAACCTTGCTGCAGAGTGTAGTCAGCTGTAGAAAATGTGTTGCAAGCAGCTATTCGCACTCTCCCCTTTTTTAGCGCTACATGTGGTGTCATTGTTGCTGCTTTTCGCTTGTAGTGATTGTTGTTCTTGCCGTTGTTGTTTATGCTTTTGTTACGTTGCTACGGTATCAGTTACTGCATGCAGTTGGTTGCTTGTGAGTGGGGAAAAAATCTTTAATTTGCCAGCGGCTACTTCCCGTACTCAAGCCTGCTTTGAACACGCTGCTTCCTCTTCCTTGTCTACTTCTTTCAATTCTTTTCAGGCTTTCTCCGCTTTCCTTATTCTTAACCTTCTTCCTCAGTGCTTATAACATTCTGTATTTGGTTTTCAACTACTAAGAATATACTAGTTCCTGCTAAGGTGGGCGTTAACCATCAATTTTAGCCACTGCTGTCTTGAGTAGTGGGCGTGTCAGCACCATTTGTCTTGCTTTAGTTCAATTTGCTTCGGTTTCCACTCAACTCCAACTAATTTTCCAAGTACTTTTTGTTTAGATACGTGTTTAATTGAAAAGAAAACGTCCCCTTTCATCTCCTTTTCGCTGTACTTCTGCTACTTTCTTTTATTTATTTTCTTCTGTAGTTTATGCTGTTATTTCGTTTTCTTCCTATTCAGCGCGGGCATTCATTCAATTACGCTGAGTTGTGCGTATTAATTTGTTTTTAAGTGTAGCTTTGTAGTGGTAAAATGCCAAAGGGCCATCACATTCGCGCAAATTGAGACACACCAAGCAGTGGAATGTCTTAATTTGTAGAAAGTCTACAATGTCTTAACTTGTCGCAGGTTCATCTCAAAGGCTACATGATGTCTTCAATCTTTCTTTCATATCTTTTGAAGGTAGTAATTTAAATAGGTAAAGATTGTCCCTTAAAGTATGCAACGTAAAATTCTTAAGCAACGTGGCTTTTTCTCATATCATTTCCGTTGTTTAGTTCCTGTAAATAATTATTATTATAATCAATTCTCAACTTATGATACCATAAACGACGTTAGATTATGATGGCAAATAAGAATTTAACGCCTCGAAATAAGTAAAATTCGTTACTAAGACCTCGGAAAAATTTGTTAAAATCAAACGGCATTGGGAAGATCTTTCAATAAGTTATACACAAGCTCAGCAGCTGGATTATTAATTATAGCGGGATTCTTCAAAAGGCGTACAATGGTCGCCTCATCAGTTACACCACCAAAGCCCGCAAAGTGGCCGTTTTGCAAGTGATCTACAACCGTTCGTTTTAGGTTGTAAAAAGCCAAGTGCCCAATAAACATAGTCACGGGTCGTGAAATATAACGTCTAGGGTAAGACAATAGTTTAGACATCTCCTTTAAGTTGTAGTAGAAATAAATTTGTCTCGAAAAATGTACCAATGTAATCAGTTTCTCCGATTTAGGTGGTACTTCTAGTTCGAGGACAACAATAAACCCCTTTCCAGTTCCTCAGGAAACTGACGAGGAATATGAATGTTGACCTAAGGGTAAACCGAATGCTCTGAAGTTTTTGAGCTGTGCAGAAGAACATAAAGGAATATCTGGTATTTAAAGATAGCTTTAGTATTTTGGCTAAACTCAGCTCTGCTTGGACAAATTACAAAGAATGAGGCTATAGTTTGGTGGCAGCAACACCAAAGTTAAAACTAAAGTTTCATTGAGAATTTTCAATGCTGAACTGTCTGTCGACAAGACGTTGCAAGCAGTTGCCTGGAGTACAAATTCAGCAGTTGCTATTAATGCGTTGCTGTAATTAATGTCCCAGGATCAAAGGACATAAGCAGATGTTTTACAAGACTATTGCACAATGATCGGTCTTTTGAACAGATGGCCCAAAAAGAGCCGACATTAGATGACAACTTAAAGAAAACTTAAGATTTTCTTTTACTGGAACTTGCAGAGGAACGGCTAGTTGAGATTTGGTGTCGCTTATACCAAAATCTGCAATGAAACCAGGGTCGCCCTAATGACCTTGGAACACTGCCTATAATGAAAAAAGAACCGACAACATGAATACAACTTCAGACTAGTGTCAAATTGACACTTTTTGGAGATCGATGCCTACGGAAACCGACATTTTAGAAATCGGCTTATTTTAGAACTTTTCTTAAAAATCATGCGATTTTTGGCCGTTTTCTTTAAATAACAATTATACATACACATTTTGACAATTTTTTCATAAAATGTATTTTGTTTCTTACGTATTTAAAAATACTTTTGGTATTTACTTTTCAAAGTCACTTAAAAATTACAACTCTGGAAAGATTTTGGCTGATTTCAACTTTTTTATTATTTCAAAATTTTTCCGCAAAACTTCCCGGAAATAGCATGAATGTATCACAATCCATGGAGACCAAATCAAAATGCCATAGGCATCGTAGATATTCTGATACGTGTCCAATTCGTGTGTCAATCCGGCACACGTTCAGAACTTCATCGAACGGTTTTTACTTGTATTCCAGACATTAGGAAATGTTCAGTAGTTTTGAATGTAAATAGTCATTATAGCCACTATTACAGAAGAAGATATCTACTATTGAAAATATCCCTCAAAGAAGCTCATGGAAATGAGTTCAAAAATTGTCACGAAATATCTGACCTTTCCTTCGGTGCCTACGGCATACTTACTGATAACGTTTACAAGTGCACTAGACTAAAACAATAATCTATAGAGATAATGCTGGAAAATGCATAGCTAACGAAAGGAAATGAACGTTGCCTCTTTCAACGTTAATATTGGATTTTAATATTGGACTCTTCTGGACAGAGGTGACCAATGACATGATCTAACAATGGTGGTTTATATGTTCAAGTTCCATGCGGGATAGCGGCCATCTCTACTCGGTACACGCTCAAGAAAACTAAACGGTTTGATGGTATATTGCTTTTACAGAAACTACAACAGACAGGGTGCTGACCACGAATTTACAGATCAGTATTATTCCGCCTAGAAACCTGTCGTGCCGTCACTTAGAATTCTAATGAATACAAATGAACTGTTGAATGGTTTTAAATTTCGTAAAGAACAGGACATAGGCATTTTTCTCAAAAATCCACCACCCAAAACGCAGTGAAGTTTTGTGTGCAAGCTAACAACTAAAACACTTCATCACTGCAACCACCCACTGGATGAGGAAAAATCACTTGCAGACATTGTAATTATTTTCCATTTTCGCACAAAAGCATGCAAGTTGAAGGATAAAGGCAGGAGAACCTGAAAAAAAAATCAACAGATGTCACAACGAAAGGGCGGACAGCAAAAACTGCTACAGGAAAAGGAAGAAAATGAACAACTGCCAAAAAAAAAGGTGTTGAAAGATTAAAAGCTGAAATCTGAAGAGAAGTAGTGTTGTCCTGATGCCTAAGTGTTCATGCTAACTCAAGATAAATATGCGAGCGGATAGTCAAACGCTACGCAGCAATTGCCAGCAATTGAACATTTCAGTCAGTCGAAGGACAACTCTGTCTGCGTAGATGGTGTGCAATGAAAATGTCCAGCTTACTGTCAACAACATTTGGCGCATGGCTGTGAAAAATACGCAAGTACGTAAGTAATTGCAATGGCAGCAAACTGACATTTTTATCAATGATTAAAAGCACAAAAGGACGAAAGGTCAGGCGTCAGCGCTAGTCGAAAAGAAAGATGTACAATATAGAGAGAGTGTAGTGAGTGCAGATATGCGTTTGAGAAGAAGATAACAAATTGCTATGAATTTACGACAACAAATCGAATTAATATGCAATGAATGCCGATAAGTAAAAGGAAATTAATTTTGTAAGACAATTTAGAAGTACACAAAGTGAAGAAGTGAATTGAAAGTTGATTTAAAATCTTTATTTTCTGGAATGAGAATGGCTTATGGTTTCTAAAAATTAAATTTTTGCTAGCGTATAAAAGTAATCAATCAATATGGAGAGAACATTGAAGAATAAGGGTGAGAGATTAGCAAATATTTGAATAACAAGAAAATATTTTTGACTGTCAAAATTGCGGAAATGAAATTGAGTGGAGCTTAGCAAAGGTCTGAAGGAAGTGAGAGAGTGAGAAGGAAGAAAGTTTAGACAGTCAAACGAACATATTTAGGCAGACAGACAATCCAACATTTCAGCTTAAGACAACCCTCATGAAAATAATACTGATTTGATAGCTAGGCGTTGATGCTGTTGGCTGAGGTACGGAGAGGAAGTGGGTAGTTCAAGTGTAAGCAGTCAGACCAGGCAGCAAAGCATACATAAATGATTCTCTCAGTGTGAAAGTATGTGTGAACGAGTATTCTGCAATGAGAATACAAAATAGTCAATAAACTGGTATAACAGTGACGTAGAGGTTGACTAGTTCGGAAACTTCCAGATACAATTTCTACCTAATTTTGATTGATAAAGGAATTTGCGTTGCAAAACAAACAGGGTAGATGCTGGCATATTTCTAAGAAAAGCTTAGTAAAAATTTATTAGAGGTCCGCTTAACGCTGTGCTCCGTACCCGTAGAAATTGTGAGTAAGACTACCGTTCGTTTCACCATAAGATTAAGAAGCACAGGGGTTTCTTTCAACTCAGAGTATAAGCACTCGGTAGTCTCTGGATTCTGAAGAAAGGGATTGGTGCGTGCTGCGATTGGCTACTAACAGTTTTGACTTCTCCAACGTTTTTCAGCGAAAGGTGGCTACTATAAAATAGGCAGGCGACTAGATGGCTACATACGAGGGCACTACGGATGTATAGGGCAAATATTTACTCGGACAGCTAAGCCTGAAACGATACCTGACTCCACTCTCGATCGCAACAGAATACCTACATATCAAGCTGTCATGCTGTTTTGTCTCCCAGAACACATCGGCATTGCGAGAAACTGCATGACTTATGAACTGGCTAGGCAAGCATTATCCGTCCTGACAGGTAGGGTATAGTAGTCCCAGTGGACTTCGCCTGGACAGATGGGCTTATAATCGGCTCAGCGAGCGATGGGCGCAAATGCCTATATATGCAAAGTTGAAAGCCCTTGTGCTTAGTGGTCGATTGCGGGCGATAAAAGGAACTTCTTCAGCTGGCTAAGGGTCAACCGTCGGTTCCGATTGGTGCTCTGAGTAGGGTATTGTCCATAAGAAATCAGTGCGACTCAATATTGTCTCGGACCACTTCGGCAGCAGCTATTTGTAGGTCGACGATGTGGAATCTTCTCATTATTCGCTTCTCAGATCTTGATTTTCTAAACTATTCTAATGGGAATAACTGCCAAAGTAGTCGTACAGGTTAGCCACCTAACCTAGCCTAAAACTTACCAAAACAATTAACTGCCACCAAATACGAAATATAAGCTCAAAAACTATGAAATTTTCTAACTAAATAGATTCCTGTTACGTATTGTGAGAAGGACAAAAATCAGCACTAAATGCTGTCTATCTGTCTGTAGTCTGCTCCATTATAAATTTCAACAAGACATTCATGGCCGCAGATTTCGGTTCAGAAATTTGTTGAAGAAAGGATGCAGGGTGTGCGCGATAGCTTTTGTCGACAAAGGGACAATCGGAAAATTTTACTTCCAAGGAAATCGCAGTATCCAGTACTCAGGAGTTACATATATTTAAACGTGAATGAGCGCTACTAGCCATAAATCTCAGTCCACTGCAACCGCACCAGCTCCGTAATAGTGAGTTTTTCTACAGGGTAGACATCAAAATCACCGTGATAAACTAAAGGGTGCATGCTGTTACTGACAGCTACATGTCAGCCCTTTACGATTTAAATACTGCGGATAGATGATGTTACTCCATATCACTGTAGGAAATTTGGTTAAGAGAAAGGAGATCGTTTTATGTTTAAATACACTTGGAGATTTGTACAAAGATACTAACCACAAAAAAATGGTTATGCGAAACATTTATGGTTTTTTAGGCATGTTTGTGTGTATGTAAAACATCTCGCAAATACATGCATATTTTACGAGATACCCTGCTGCGCGCATCACAAACGGCTAAACGTCCTATTAGTGGAGCCACTTTTTTTTGTGCGAACGGTCCCCGAACCATAGTCTTTTTTGCAATTTCTCTACTAACAGCAATATCTTCATCACTTTAAGCTTCTTACTGCTACTGCTTTGGCTGCTGTGATTTTCCGCATATCCTTACACTGATTCTGTTTGTTTTCCCTTTGGTTGCCTGCCTGCAACGCATTTGCAAATCCAACATCTAAATGCGCACAAATGTAATCTTCATAATTTTTCTGCTTTACTTACATTTCACTCAAGCGCGTTTTTATGCTTGCAACAGAAAGTACTGGCACATAATACAAAAATTGAATCTAGCAAAAAACAGCAAATCTTCTGCTGTAGCTGTTGTTCGACTCCTCCATTTCCTTGGATACATGTACGTAAATATGTGTGGGCCAATCCATGTTAAATCGACCATTTTTGATTTGGGAGAATTTTGGTCAGAAATTCTCTTTTTTCATATAAAAAAGTTCTGCCAAAGGAAAGGAAAAAAATTCAGAAGTTCTAAACTGCACAATTTCCCTTTCGGAATTTTATTTTTTAATATCTCAAAAGCTCTTATAATCACAATTGTTCTGGTCTCGTTTTAAAGGTAATATTTGAGGCTATATAAAAAAAAAGTATAAAAAATAGGAAAACTAAAAAAAAAATAAAAAATTTTGAAATTTGAAATCTTAAAAACAAAAACTTACCTCTAATTGCTCTTAATAGATCACGATATTTTTAAGGTGTTTTTTGATGTATGAATTTTAAACTTAGAAAAACATTTTTTGCAAACCCTAAATTAAAAATAAGTTTAAATTAAATAGAAATTCTTTAACATAACATTATTTCGAGTTTGCAAAATATGTGCGACACTTGACTGGTTATCAAGTTATTTGGCTAAAAATTATTATGCATTGTTGTAAAGTGAATAAATAATATGATCGCTTAACCAGATAACCTGATAAACAGGCGGGTTCAAAGTTGAAAAATTCCTATTTTAAAAAACACGTTCTTGAAAATTTTAAGACCATTTAAGATCATTTTGAGGTATCGTAGGAATAGATTGAGCCCAAATATGTTGAAAGTTTTGTTTTCACGATATTTTCAATTCAAAATTCTTTATTTTTTCGATGTTTTTAAAGGTATATTTTCTTTTTGTAGCACTATGTAAATATCATCTTTTTAAACAAGACTACAACCATTTTTATGTGTATTCAAAAAATGCATGGAAATTGTGAAATTTAGAATTTTGCATAACTTTCGAAAAAAATGTTTGTTTATTTTTTCCTTTGGTAAAAATTTGTTAAAGAATAAAAGAAAAGTTCTGACCAAAATTCACCCAAATCAAAAATGGTCAATATGCCTTGGATTGACCCATTTTATGCATGTATGTAAGTTTGTATATTAACTTATAGATGCTCTCGCGTGTATTTTCCTATGCAGCTGCTTTTTGCTTCCTTTCATATTTTACATTTTCCACACTTTCGCCTCCACTGAGTTTGCCGGCAGGGCAATGCCGCTTTCTACTCCTAGTCGATATTTGTTGGTAAGAGTCGGTTGATTTATGATTTCTTTTAAGCAAAAAGTTTACATAGTCTAATGCTCGTAAATGAAGCAAATAATAATAAATAAATATTAGTTAGATTCTGCNAAGATTTTGACTTGATGTTAACCCGGATACAGGGGATTCAGTAATTTTTATCAGAAGCAAGTAGAAGAGGCCATGCTCATATTTCGCAAAGTTGGGTTGGGGTAGAATGACGGCGAAAACCTTAATGCCCGACTAGGTGCCAGATTTATTCCATAAGTTCCGCAGACCAAGTAAGTTATGTTTAAACAAACCATGGTGGTTGAATATATCAGACAGATCTTGTAACGGACATCTATAAAGAAGGTGCGCTACAAGGGAACAATTTTAAAGGTCAGGGCAATTTTCCATCTTCTTCTTTAAAATACCGTTACGTTTATTACATTGCCTATTGTGATTCTCGAGATATTAGAAAAAAGTTTAATTTCCACACTGAGTGGTGTGGGTGCTAACTGACTGATATGTGGTAAGAATCGCAAATCGCCTTACAATGTAAGTTATGGGGTTCACTAATGATATTCTTATAGGGTTCTACACGGGTCGCGTGAGTTGGAATATACGCTAGCTTGCCACTATGTGCCACCTATGCATGCTCCGATTGCCAAAAAAACTTCCTTGTACAAGTATATGCTTGCGTTTGACGTTGAGATCCGATTGCCGATTGAAGTCAATGTGGCACTCTCCTCGTCTA
>NW_016176841.1:2593-8929 GCF_001687245.7 Rhagoletis zephyria | reverse complement strand
GTACATTCAACGCTTTTGTCCTCTCGAAGTGCTTTGCAATGCAAAGATATTTTGTTATGCATCAAAGTATATAGTTGCATTTTATCATTGAATTCTTACCACCAATTATTTCTATTGGTTTTTTGGAAACTGCACTGGCACAATAAGTTTTTCAAACAAGTTTTCTTGAAAATTGCAAATTTTACGCATACAAATTCGCGAAATATATGCGTATGTATTTATAAGTTATATGCGATTTCAGTTCCATTGCTTGGTCATCGTTTTGCTTCGCGCTGTTTCTATTGTTGCTTCTACATCCACTGGCACTTCGTTTTCATTTGAATTCACAATTCAGCGATACACACTCGCGCTTGCGTTGAGCTGCTCCACGGCGTGATAGCTTCGTAGATTCGTTCACAAATGGGCGATGTAGCCACTTTCCGATGAGCAGGAACAATTTTTTATGGCACAAGCAAATGTCGGAAGAGCAAATAAAATTTTTACATATTTTTCAATGTTGCCAACCTCCTACTTTTCGCACTAAATTTAGTGCTTTTCTTTATTCAAAATGCGAAAATTTTTGAATTTGGTTCTGGGTGCGTTTTTTTGTGCTTCTTTTTAGTTTGAAGAGGCCCAATCTGTACATCAAATGGAAGTAAAATTTTAGCAATCGTAAGTTTTATAAAAGCAACGCTACAAAAATGAAAACAAAATCATAACGAACCTTTTAAAAACAGAATACGAAATCGGGTGAGCTTTGAAGAGTAGGCAGCTTTTTTTTCATAAAAAGATTAAAAAAGGAAATCAAATTTCGTTATGTTTCAGATGTCAAGTGGTCGAAAAGAAAAGTTCTTAAAGTTCCTTTAGTTCACGAGATCACAATGGACCGCAGTGTAGATTTAAACTACCACATAGTTCATGAAACTTGATTTTCTGTGTGTTGGTTTCGTTTGATAGGAGTTGTAGAAAAAATTAAGCAAAACGAAGAAATATTTAACATTTAAACTGTCAGGAAAATATGTAAAAAATTTTCTTAAATTAAAGCGAAACGGCAGCAAGAATTTTTACGTCGCTTTGTCGAAAATATTTGAATTTATAGAAAACAGAATAAATTCGATCATCGAGCAAGAAACATTGATTTTAATAATTTGAATCGGTATCCATACAAAAAAATGTTTACCATACAAAGTCCATTGAATACTCCAATAAAAACTTTGCGCTTTTTTCGGAAAACAAACACGATTTTTCTTGGGTTTTAGGGTTTTTTCAAATGGAAAACCTGGCAGCACTGTTATTTGTTGTCAAATTTTGACATTATATTTTGGAGGCACTTTCGTTTGAGTGAGTTAACCCTTGTGTGGCATATGCGACCAAAATGTATTCAACAAAATGTGATTAAGGGCCTGTGTCAATTGATAGAAAAGTTTTATGGTGGAAAAACTTTTTACTATGGTGAGAAAATTTTACATTTCTGCTGTGCCAATTCGTAACTTTTTACTGCTGGAAATTTTTGACAGTTGCTTTGATGCACAAGAAGACTATCGAGTTTGCTATTTATAAAATGCAGCAATTATATAGAAAATATTTGCCTTCTTCTGGAACTGAAATCCATGCATTTATTAGACCTTTTAGCAGTAATATTAGAAATAAAAACACGTCAAAACCGTCTGGTAAGTGTGTTCACAAAAATGTTTAAAACCGTGTACAATTGTTTCCAATAAAAACATATGTCGTTTTAGGGTATTATGTACATGCAACAAGACGTTTATTCCAAAATACTAAGCAGCATTATGAACGGCGATAACAAGACTACAAAAATGTATCTTAGGTTGTCCTCTGCTTCGTTTCGAAAAATTGTAACTCACATTCCCAAAAAGCGCCACGGATGGTCAGTGGAGTACGAAGTCATTTGCTTAATAAAGTCTTCAAATTATTTATATTGTTCTTACTCACTTCCAGCCTTCGTTGCTGTTGGCGTTCTTTGAACTGAACCAAACATCCTTGTCAATGCGCTTTTCCAGAAGGATTCTGCGTTCTGAACTGCTCCCTGTAAAATAGTATTTTTAATTAAACAAATACATAACGCCTTTTCATATGTAAATCTGAAATTAAATCTTACAAGTTATATAGCTTTTCTTTATTTTTTTTGCCGGCGGGACCATGTTCTTTTATTTCCACTCGCTTTTGTTTTCTTTAATTTATGTGTATACGTGCGTTGTTCGTTCTTCTTCGTGATAATGCTTGCTGTCAAATTTTTCACTAGCCCTGCCGTATCAAACATTTTTATTCACCTCATAGCTGTCAAAAATTTACTATCCAGAGAACTTTTCTATCAATTGGCACAGGCCCTGAATTTGACATTGCTCTCATAACCATCCTATAAAGACAAATTAAAAAAATTGTTTATGAATTTTGAATCACTTGTTTATATTTTTTGGCATAATGGTACCTTAAAAGAGAGCCTACCTGAGTTGTCAATCACACCTTGTGTGCGACACATCAGAGCGCGCCAGACGTGGCAATGCACCACAAATCTGTACGTCAAATTGAGAAATTTTAGAAAGACTGCTCGTAATTCCTCTACAAGAACAGTGAAAGTCATATGATTGATCATGTGATACTCACTGGTGATCACGATTGAGAGCAATAGAGATTGCGCCAATCGCGGTACCGCTAATCCGCTCTTTGTGATTTTGACAGAATCAGCTGTGTCATCTTGGTGCAATTGCTGATTGTGAGCATACCAAAAAACCAAATAACAATTTTAATATATGTGCGTTAATATTTCTGCTTGGTTTTAAGCAATTATTGAGACATTACAAAGCAAAATGAAGTGTGCCGTGGCAAAGTGTAATACTGAAAACAAAGAAGCCGCACTCATGCATCCTCTCGGAAATGGTACAAAAGTCATCAAATAAAAGCTGTGGAGTCAACAGCTGTGGAGTTTATGATGGTTGGCTACCGTCCACAAATATAAATATGCACTCTGCATGGCTTTTTACAAGGGCGAGTCCAAAAATTCACTTTGCTGCTCACCTTCCTTTTAGTCTACATGAAATTGCAAACACTGTTAATACATCAATTTTTTCATGTGCTAAAAATCGTACTTACTTAAAGGGCTACATGTCCAAAGTTATTGCTACGTGTTCCTAATTAATCAATCTTTGTATATTTATTGATTCCTGCAAAATTGGGCCATGTTATATTCACTGACTGCTGCATTTGCGAGAGAAATGCCAAAAAGCGACCAAGAATTAAAGAAATTGTGCAATAAAAACGTAAACCAGTTGCACAATTGTGACGTCTAACAAACAGCGGTTCTCTCAAATTCACTGAGAGCGAAATGGCGGTACCGAGATGAGCGCCACCCATGGCGGAATTATACCAGGTAAAGTAATTAGAGCGAGAAGAAAGATTTTGAAAGTGCCTTATATGAAAAATTACCTTGAAAATTTGACTATAAGACAGCCGAATGTCAGAAAATAAAGCGAGAAAGGTGTTTTATTACTTCACTCGTTTATTGCGCCATGGGCGCCACCCACGGTGCAGCGGCATTCTATCATTCTTGGGCGCCACCTTTGTTTTCTACTTTTTACGTGACGAGTTGCTTGTTCACGACTGTAAGACTGCGTTTATACACGAAAACTTTTGTCGCCTCGATTTTTCACATTCCCTTTTGATGTTGCTCGTTTCATTTACACACGGCGATTTGTGTGTATGCAATTGTTGTTGTCAGCTGTGAACAGCGGTTCAATTTACACAGACGAACGAGAGCACAAAGCGTGTTGCCCGAGCACGAGCAACTCGTTCCCCTTTCCTTTCCTCGTCGCGCTCTCTCCTACAAACGTCGAGTTGCGGCAACAAAAATCGCCGTGTGTAAACGAGCACTTACAATTCGAGACCCGGTATTTTTTCTTCTCCTATCGACCACTTCGTAGGTAATTTTTAAATTTATTTTCCAATAATTCGTATGTATAACCGTCGTATAGTAACACGGGTTTTACACGGTTGAAGTATTGAATTAAATTCGGCTTAGCAGTATAAGAAAGAGGGTGAGAAGAAAAGGGAAGAGCACAAATGCATTTGTACAGTCAAGTCGTGTCAAGTTTCTTGCTTTGCTTTTGAAATTTTCGTTATTTCGCATTTAAAGAACCGAAAACTTGAATTCAACAGAGTTGGAGCGTATAAAAGCAAATGGAAAACACAAAAGATAATGAACAATTTCTTTAATCATGTAAATTGGGTGTAAGAGTTTTTTGTTTTGGCCAAGATCAGTGTTGCCACTTGAAATATTATTAGGTACCAAAACGCCTACCAAATCAGTTTGCAAACTACCAAACTTTTTCATCATCAAAGCTAGATTTCTTGAATTTATGGGCTTTTCAGCACAAATTAACAGCCAAAATAATAAACAAAACAAATTCGTCCCTTTAAATAAAAGAATTTAAACGGAGAACGAAAAATGAAACTGAAGATGGCACAACGCCGAAACCGGTTTGTCTCCAAACCAAATTTGACAAGGGATGACGGAAAATCGTTCCACATTACATCACACTCCTACCCTGTCGGAAACACCAACGACAAAAATGAGAATAAAATAATTTACTTATTCCATAAAAATATTTTGTAAAAAATGTAAATATCTTTGAGATTAATTTGATTCATTCAAACATTTTTTTTGTGCGTGAAAAAACAAAATCAGACATTTTATGCATTTCAATCAAAAAATTCCCAAATTCGTTTCAATTTGCATACACTCGAACTTTTTTACCAATACACCCACACATTGCAAATTGCCTATCATCAATTTTTCTTTCAAGACGATAAGTAATTTCTCGTTCTATTTCAACAGCTCATCGATCATAACTTTGGGAAGTTAGTTTTTGTTTGCAGAAAATTGTCTGATTAATAAAATATAGAAAATATAGAATATAGAATATAGAAAAAACCAAAGAAATCGTATACGCGTGAACAAAGCGAAAGCAATGGTTTGAACGTGTAAACGTAAATTAAGCGAACAAATTTTAATGCTCAATTCGGTTGTGTTTTCAAAACATTTTTGCCTACCAAAAGGTGTAAAAGGCGAATTTATACAAGGTGGTGTTGCTAGCGAATTTAGGTTTTCGCCGCGGTCCTGCACCGCGTCAAAATGATGTGTTTGTTGTAATATGAATTCGCCTTGTTTACAACAAACACATCATTTTGACATTAGGAAGTACCGCGGCGAAAATCGAAATTCGCCTTGACTTGATAACTTTGGTTTTGCATGTAGCTGGCAACGCAGGAAAAGCCGTTTATTCTTTCGTTGACATTCTTTAATTTTTATTCCTTTTGCAAGCATTCGTAAATATTTACCTGGTAATGGACATTTTTAGATAGTTTCGGCTACGACCACAGGCAGACTTTTTGGAATGCTATCGGCAATAATAATAAATAAATAGAAATGATGTTGGCACACCGTATTGCGGAGGTGGTAGCCAAATGACGGCGAGGATGAATATTATGCATCGAAGTCTCGATAACGTGCCAGCACGGAAATCATGCAAACACTCAGCTTTAGAATAATCCCGTGGCCTTTATATTTAATTAAGAGTGTGTTTACATATAATCACAAATATGGTTTACACCGGGCAATATTGTCAAGACAATTGTGTCAAAATGATTTGTTTGTTGTAATTAGTCTGTTCCTTTGAACTTCGGACTAAAACCTGTGGAACTGTCAAACTACAATTTTACGCTCTCAAATGAGAGTAAAAGGAGAACAGATGCAGAAGTGCATAGGAACGCAAAAAGCACTATTTCCTGTAAAAACGTCAGACGGTTTGTTTACATGTCATTGGCACTACACTGATTTGGCTGAAATATCACTAAATAATTAATAAAATCTATACATATTTCAATATTTCGTTGTTTACTTCCATTTTATAACAAATATAAGGTTCTTTGCTTTCACCGCTTTCTGTTTTTGTTTGCACATGTAAATCAGCTGATCGTTTGACACTTTTCATGAACTTACAGGAAAAAAATCTCCGGACTAAATCCTGTAACTTCTGACTAGGAACAGTTGCTCAGTTACTCTCTCAAATGTGTTCCCACTTACAGGTTTTATGTCAATAGGAACGACTTCCTGTAAGTTCTGACTAAATCCTGTAAACCGGACTGCTATTGGAACAGACTAAATATAAATTCGCAGTGTTTACAACAAACACATCATTTTCACATAATTGTCTTGACAATATTGTCTGGTGTAAACCCCAAGTAACCAAACTTCGGAGATTAAAAGTATGTTCACATATACTTTTTTTTTTTTTTTTTTTTTTTTTTTTTTTTTTTTTTTTTTTTTTTTTTTTTTTTTTT
>NW_016176841.1:0-2552 GCF_001687245.7 Rhagoletis zephyria | reverse complement strand
TTTTTTTTTTTTTTTTTTTTTTTTTTTTTTTTTTTTTTTTTTTTTTTTTTTTTTTTTTTTTAAATTTAAACAAAGCAAAATTTTCTACACCTATATTCGCAATACACGTGTATAAGTATAATATATTCATTTTCTCGTTGACAAGTCATTTTTCGCTGAACTAGTTGGTCCTTGTTTTTCCTGACTGCCTTCCTCCCGATGGAGGTTAGGTTTCGTGAGTTAAAAAAGCGACTAAATTCTAAAGGAAAAAGCAATGTTGGAAGTGGAAAACGTCCTTGTACAAAAGAATTGGTAAACCTTAAGGCTTTGATGGATGCGACGGGGGAATCGCGCGATTCCGAAGTGGAGTTGTCTGAAAGCTCTCTTGGAGCTTCAAACATCAATCCGAGGCACGTGCTACTGACCAAAGTTGAAAAGCCGTCTTTACTGTATGAGACGAATGACCAGGTAAAGTACATTGTATTTTTGGAAGTGTTGCCTGATGAAAGGGGCATAAGGAAAAGAGTTTTTTCAAACTTATTTTTCATGGAACTGATAGATGATCTCTCTCTGGTTGGGTTAGCTGACCTCAGGGCGCTTGGCAACGGGCGGGCTAAATTGACTTTTGATACTGCAACTGATGCAAATAATTTTATTACAAAAAACGATTTCAAAGCCAGAAATTTATTGGCTTACATTCCAAAATCTTTGACTGAAAAATATGGTATAATAAGAAAAATACCACTAAAATACTCCGATGAGTATATACTTGAAAATATTGAAAGTGATTTGGCGATTGTAGCAGTAAGTAGACTTAATAGGAGAGAAGGTAGCGAACTAAAACCTACGACTTCAGTGAAAATTGCTTTCAAGGGTAATAAAATTCCAAAACACGTAAAATTATGTAAATGCATTTGTGAAGTCGACTATTTTGTGCCTGCTGTCAAGCAATGTAAAAAATGCGGGCGGTTGGGACATATAGCAGCGTTTTGTAAAGCCAAAGAGGCAAGGTGTTTACAGTGTGGCACTATTCCGCGCTGTGACCCGGCCTGTGGTCAAACTAAATGCTTGCTGTGTGGTGCCTTAAACCATACCGCAGAAGTACGTTCTTGTCCGGTCCGCGTTAATCGTCAAGATGTACAAAAAATTATGACCATTGAAAATATATCTTTTTTTGAATACAAGGAAAAGTATGGTTATGAAAACCGTTTTTCTCTACTCGATAATTATGACGAGGAATTCCCTAGCATCAGCAAGGAGAATAGTTTAGATACAGTCAGAGATACACAAAGCGAAGTCAATAGACTTTTAACAAAGTCGAGGTATAACAAAATGGTTAAGGAAGGCAATAAAAAGATGGTAAATCCTGTACAAAAAGAAAGGGTAATTTATAAAGAAAAGAAGGATAACCCGGATCCCAAAACACGAGGTATGTGTCTAGTCAACACTCAAAGAGTAACAGAACTTGAAAAAATTATCAATGACCTAGTCAAAATGTGTGCTCATCTTTGCGAATTTGCAAAGGAGCCAACATCTATCGAAATGTTCAATAATTTAAAAGCAAAATATAACCTTAACGAATGTAATGATGGGATGCTACAAGAAGACATTATTGTGAATGAGATTTCTACAATTTAACATACAGAGTTACAAAGCAAATAAATATAATCTTGAATATTTCATAAATAACAATGATATTGATTTTGTACTTCTATCTGAAATTTTTACATTTAGTGAGAACGATTTTAACCTAAAATTGCTTAATTATAATCTTGTGCACAGGTTTAGACAAGGCAGATTTGGTGGTGTTGCTATTGCCATTAAGAAACCGATACGATTTAAAAAGATACAGCTTCAAACAAACCATGAAATACTGGCCATTCGTACTACCAATTTAAATCCAAATATTAACATTATCTCTGTTTATTTTCATCCCAGTATGTCACTTGCCGATTTCACGAATGCGTGTAAACTAATTTTCGATTTTGCAAATATGAATAGGAATACCATTATTGGTGGCGATTTCAATGCCCGCTGCTCTGTTTTCGGTGACACGGTATCTCTGCCGAAAGGAACAATGTTAAGCAATATGTTGTCTGCTACTAACCTCAGATGTCTAAATAACCACAAACATACGTACTATCAATCGCTGCAAAACAATGAGTCACACAGCAGTGTTCTTGATTTAACATTTTCAAATTTTGGAGTTGATGGCTTCACCTGGGATATATCCTCTGTATATCTAGGTAAGAGTCACCATCTTCCAATCATCTTTCAACTTCAGGGTCTGTTAGCGCCTCAGTTCATACAGTTTAGATCCAACAAGAAATTAAATGAATCGATTGCAGAGCTTTGTCTCTCTTCGTCAATCAACGAGATAACTGAGTCGTTTAAATCAGCCATTTTCAATTCCACTGTAGAGATTCCCCCAGAAAGAGGTTGGACGCCCAAATCGTGGTGGAACGATTCCCTTTCCGTATTGTTTAGAAGGATGAAAGCAGCAAGGGCAAAGTTAACTAGATATTGTAACCATGATAAAAACATAGCAAGGTATAACCGTTCTCTCAATTTGT
>NW_016176840.1:0-8929 GCF_001687245.7 Rhagoletis zephyria | reverse complement strand
CTATTTAAAATATTTTAAAACTATCCACAGCTCTATGATTTGTTCTCAGCTTCGAGCCAACTGAGTACNATTTAAAATATTTTAAAACTATCCACAGCTCTATGATTTGTTCTCAGCTTCGAGCCAACTGAGTACTGGGATTTTCCTTCACAAGTAAAGTAGCCTTTCGAGCTTGTGTTTTGTATTCACGACGTTAAAACTGCATGAAATCGATAAAAAATTGTTTAAAATTAGTGTCTACCCGCCAAAAAGTAAGAAAACAAAAGCAAAATCATACATTTTTCACAATTTTCTAACACTTCGCTACCCCATCGAAAGCAAAATTCTGTTCGACAGAAAATTGGATCTCAACGAAAATTTCGACACGGTTGCATAGCTCATAATACGAATTTCACTTTCGATCTTCGATAACCAGCTCATAATAAGGGCCAAAGTTATTTAGTCGTATGTCATCTTACTTATCGCACCACTAATTCGGGTAATGTCTTCATTATGTACTTTACAAAGATCCTATACCTAGTCTAGTTCTAGAAATATCTTTTTAATGATATTATAGTTGCCACAAGCTTAAACACCTTACCTTTTGGTTGGCTATAGTCAAGCCAATCATGCTACCTTACAAGTTTGGATACTTGGCCATTTCTTTCTTGCCTATTCCAGAAAAAGCAGCTGGATCTCAATTTGTTTTAGTCTGAGGCGATATGACACGCTGCCGCTCTAGCCAATTTTTCCACTCTCTAATTTCCTGCTGCAAACTCAGACAAGAGAAAGGACCATTAACTCAGCCACCGAGCATAATTCCGTCCTACATTCTTTAACTATCTTAGACTTTGTATCAGTGTATGCTAAACATAGCTAAAAGCACCGCCTGAATATGAGAATAAATATGTGCTCTAATTTTCCTGGTGGCGTTTTTATTTAATACCCTGCAGACTTCACACCCAAACCTGGCGTTGTTTCGAATTCGCATATATAAATCAACACCAAACATCTGAGAAAATACTGCTGTGCCAACAACTCAGTCCGTCTTGCAACCCGTCAGTGCAAAGAAAGACAGCTTTCTCTTACGTCGAGGGCCTTGTTTTTTATGGATAGAAACCGAAGCTGATTATTCAAATCTATGTGTGGATTTTCCAAATTTTTGTTTGTAAAACTAATAACTCCAGACCAGCTGCAGAATGGCTCTTTTTTCAAGAACTGATTGCTGCGTAAATTACTCAATACATTCATTAGAGAAAAACCACTACGAACCAAAAGTGCCATTAGTCACGTACTGCGTACGATTAACAATTAATGCCATTTTAAGCCTTCTTTATAACATTTTATGAGATGCAGCCTTTTTAACTGCTAACAACTTTGTGGCAAAGTGAACAACTCAATTTCGCTCGAATTCGTACGTGACTCAGATGCCGCACTTAGGCTCTGCGAGATATCAAAGAACATTAGTTTACTGTGACACGAAATGAGAGTTGATATGAAATTGTTATAATAATAAATTTTCACAGGACAACAGAGGAGCAAGAACAAGAAGGCGAGGAAGAAGAAGAAGAAATAAACAAATACATAAATTATAAAAGATATATGTACATAAATAAATGTGAAACGGTGCAATGAATGATGTGGTTGGTCGGTGTATGGCGCTCAGTGAGTGATTTCGTCCAGCTGCTGCTTGTGTGGCCTCCATCCAGCTGGAGCAGTGAGACGAAATAAATTGAGATGAATCGCAGTCAAATTAATTAATTTTCAACCGCCTGGCCTTAATTCTGTGTAAAAGGTGGTTCAGACATTTGTGCGTTTGCATACTCGAGCAATTCAAAGAAAATTCAGCTGAAACAAAATAATTTGGAGTGTGAATAAAAAAGGAGCGCCAGAAAAAAAGTTAAATATCCGCAGATTAATTTCATTCAGGTGACAGCGCGAATTGGTCTTAAAGTGGGTGACGAGCTGAAAGTGACAATCGAGCAATGCGCAGCCGCCTCTTCTGTCTCTTCGCTCCCCTCGTAAGCTGATATATTTGTGTGTGGCACAAAAACGCTAACATTAACGCGCTTAAATTACACTTACAGCCGGTTGCGGCAATTAATCAGCGGAAATCCAATGCTAACCCGGCGTTGACCGGTGCGACTCAACCTGCTGCACTGGACAATTTTTTCCCCATTTTATTTTGTCGCCATATCAAGTTGCATCTTGTAAAAGCAAAGAGAGATCGCTGATCTGCGATCGCTTGTTCCAAGCGCTTGTTGACAATTTAATTTATGTGATTTCGGCTTGAAAGGGGGCGGGCGAGGAGCACAAAACAAAGCGCAAAGTGCAAGAGCAATAACAAAATAGCGTGGCATGAAAGCAAAATGCAACCGAGACGATTTTGTCAACACCGTTGTTGCCTGGAAAAACGAAATGTCTCACCGCCGCTGCTGTTGCTACCACTTTATTGGCTAATAAATTCCGTGGCTGTGGCATTTCCTGTTGCTGTTTGGTGTACACTTGCATTTTTGCTGCCTTACTTCAGCCAGCCATTCTTCCTCACCGCCGCTCGCTAGCTGCGTTTCGCATTGCCGGCACTTATCAAATTCCCAAATGTAATAATGGCTGATGGCTGATGGTTGTTCGCCGTTGCACGCGCACACACATACGTATTCGAAACATATGCTGCAAGTTCAAGATGCAGCCAAGCGTTTTTTTTTTCAAATAAAAAACACAAAAAAAATGTTTGCAATAAAATTTTAAGAAACGCAACGCCAAAAGGGAGCGAAAAAATGTCAACACTTCCTACTGCAATTGCAGCGGACATGTATGTAGCTCTACAATGTGGCAAGTGGCAAGTGGCAAGTCTACTACAACCACTATAACCGCCAGTGCACACTAACCACACTAACACCACCGCCACCAATAAACAGCAGCCACATGCGGAATGCCTAAATGTGGCAACAGTCGCCATGACAGCTTACATTGGCTGGCAACGCCAAATGGCTACTTACTTGCAAGTTGCGCTCATGTGTCGCACTAAGTTGTTGTTGCCGCTTTGTTTTTTAGTGCTGTGGCTCTTCCTTTAGCAGCTATTTTATAGCTCTTGTTGCAGTTGTTGTATGGCAAAATTAAAATGTACGCGCAGGCCGTATGCGACATAATTGCGCGTCGACATGTCGTGGCCGTGGCCATGGCCATGATCGCCGAGTTGCATTGCGTTTTGGGGATATCCAATGCGCAGGCGCAACGTGTAAATTTGCGATGAACTGCGCGCAATTGAACAACTTTGTATGTAAGGCAGTAACTATTTCGCTGTGATTGTGTACTTTGTGGAGCGATTGTAAATGCAGTTATTGAATGTAGCAAATAATTTGAGCCCTAAAATATTTGATCGCAATTTGAGCTAGCAATTAGGATGGAAGCTGTATAAGTTCGTTCTTTTTTGAATGAAGGCTTCAAACAATTTATTTCCCAACATAACTTTCTTTGCTCCCCTACACTTCGCCCAAGGTTTCTCAAATTTCTCCACACCCTCCGAGTAGGCTATTTTTGAAATATGATTTTATTGTTGGAAAAAATTATTTTTTCTTCGAGCAATCGCTCAGGTTTTGAAAGGAAAATTTGAGGAAATACTGACATCGGATTATATTCTCCTCCTTCTGCTCGGTTTATTGACTTCTTCCTATAGCACGGAAAAGAGGGCAGAACAATTATTAAGTGCAAGGATCATAGCATTGTACTCTCATATAGGCTTTGGTAGCAATTATGCTTCCCACCCAAACGTATATATCACGTATGAACTAAATTTATTTTTATGTGGAAGAAAATGCGCACACCCTCGACAAAACAAAAAAAAAAAAACTTAAAAATCAATGGCAAATTTTTGCGGCTTGAAATTCGCACTTTATTATACTAAAATTGAATAGGCTACATATCTTTTTAAGAAATCTAATTTAAAAAATCGAAACTTTTTTATGTTTCATTAATTTTTGTGAACTTTATGCAAGCTTTGAAACTTTTATTTATGCCGTTTCTGATACGGATCGACCCATATTATAAACGAAAATTATTAACAATAAATAAATAACATAAGTTACCGGCAGCTTCATTTTGAATTTTACAGTTATATTATATACATAGGTTTCTCGGAAACGGCTTTAACGATTTTGATGAAATGCTGTCTTCACTTTGCATTTAAAATAAACGAAAATATTCGTATAGGGTTGACACCTATTTTCAATTAGTTATAAATAAAATAAAATATCACAATATGGGTATCAAATAGAAATTATTAAAAAAAAAAAACAAAATTCAGAAATATTTTTGAATAGGGTTGCCGCTTATTTTCAATCGTACGATTTTAGATAAGTACAATTAGGTACAATATTACTATTTAAGGGTACTAAAATAAAGCTCTTAAACAATTATTTACCTACATAGTAAGTGTTATCCCTTAGGATATTAATGCAAGGTTGCCACTTATTTTCGTATTTAAAAAATTTAACTAACAAAATTTAATATTGACATCAAATAAAATGTATTTTTGAGATTTTAAATTCAGAAAATTTTTCCCTGAGGGTTGCCACGTTTTTTTTTTTGTAATACAAACTTTTATCTTATTAATTTCATCGAGCATATGCGCATTTACTATATGTATACACACACTAAAAATACATATGTACTCTCCATTCTGGCGTATGTCTAAATAGGGTTGCAACCTAATTCTTAGTGTAAACTATTTATTAAATTTATAGATTTAAAACGTCAATTTTTTTTTAAATTTACATACATATTTTGTCCGTTTCAATAGCTTCACCTGAATGAAATTTTTCATGCCTGAAAGCGGTTAAAACTAATTTGAGAAATACAACTGGTCAATAAAGACTCAACGCATTTTTTTCAAAATTTTCTTTTTGATGCAGAAATATTCCTAGAGCTTCTAGATACATTTCTGCATCAAAAAGAAAATTTTGAAAAAAATGTCGCTTACGTTATTTTGGCGGTTAGGGCTCGATATATATACCTACATTTTCCAATTGACGAAGTTATAGAAGATTTTTTCAAAAAACCAAGGAAATGTGCAAAATCTTCGTTTCATTGATTTATAAGTAAAACGAAAACTTGAATTTGTTTGAAATTATCAATATTTTTTTTTAAATAAAGCCCAAAATTTAGTGCATTTGAAAGTTTCGTGATTTAACACTTTATTGCGTATATCTACTTTTTTCTAAATAATCCTCTTTCTAAGCCCATATCGCTGAATTATTATTTCTTAGCGAATAGTTCAGGCGGAATATTGCAGTTATACCAAAAATTGGGCAAAGGTAATCAAGGAGGTTCTGAACGTCCTTCCCACAGAATCTTTTAAGCTTTCAATAAAAAGCCACTTAAATACTTCTGAGAATATTTTTTTTTTTTACATTTTTCGTTATTTTTTGATGATCACGGTGATTGTTTTCTGATTTTGCAATTTTTAGTTTGCTACGCGCAAGTAACGACCGCGGCCACGCTATACCCAGTCAATTTAAACATTCTGAAATACCAGGTGATTTTTGATTACTTAGCCATTTTGCTTATTTCGCTCAATTATGATTACCTAGATTTTTGTTTATTACTTTGCACGCAAGCTAATAGGAAAATATGACGTTGAGAAACAATAAATCGGGGTATCAGCAAATCTACAGCGCCAACGCCAACGCTGCTGCAGCTATACAGCTATAGAGGCTCAACAAAGCCAAAGCAATACGCCTACACCCACCACGAGCTGCTCAGTTGCTGGTATGTATCTATAAAAACATACAAACTTAAAAGAATCGCCTGCTTAACCACTCGCACCAACAACGACGGAACGTTGCGGCATAGCGGCGATGCAATCAATTGCAATCAATTTTATGCCACATTGCCGCTCTGCAACAAATCATAAAAACGTTAATAACACTTTACGATTTGTTTATGCGATTTTCTAGGCAAGATGAAGAAAACAAATATTAACAAACACACAACGGCGTACAACAATAACAGCAGAACGGCAGAATGGCAACAACAAGGACTAGCAGTACATTGTGTTGCATGCGCGCGTCGGGTTTTGATGGTTCTGATGGTTTTTTGTTTTTTTTTTTTGTTGAGTTCCGCACAGCGCGTTGCAGTGCCACACCATTTTCACATCATTTTACCGCAGTGTTGCAGCTTGAATGGTTGCAAAATGTTTGCGGCACATCGTTGTTGTTGTTGTTGCTTTCATCTATGTACGTAGTTTGTTGCGAACAAAAATGAGCGTTACCACGAAAAATTATGGCAATTGCGCATGCGCACACGCCCCGCACTGAGATAGCACAGCACCACTGGCGCAGCAACACAATTCATTTGCGTTGCCACAGCAGCATCCACAGCGCAAGTTGCATGCAGCAAACGAANACGCGCGTTGTTGCATGCCACATGCCGCAGCCGGCCTATGATGAAGTTGTGCTGAATTTGTTGTGCACGTATTGGCGTTTGGCAAAATGCAATATTTCTTCTACTCTCCTCCTCCTCCTCCTTTACACAGCTGTGGTATAAGAAATTTGTTGCTAGTTACTTCCTCGCTTCTACATATCTCGCCTACAACACTGCCTCTACGAGGGGCAGCCTCATAGTACATTGAGTAGTACATGGTGTTTGCGAATTTTTCAATGAACGAGACATATAAATTTTCCCGCTAGATAAGCAGGTGGCCCGTTGCAATCTCGACGCTCGTGAATTGTGTGCAGCTTCAATGAACGCCGGGTGTGTGGGTGCAGCGCAGGCGGTCTTGCCGCACAATAATAATTTTCAACATTATTTCTACTGCTTAATTAAAAATTTTGTTCGGTTGTTTGTTGCCCCAATTGATAGGCCCGTGAAATATGCGAGCGTAGAACGCCTGCCGGGGGCATGTCTGCAACAGCTGAGGAGCTGGTGGGTGCTTAGTAGTGCAGCCTAGTAGTGGGAGTGTATGGCCTACAGGTGTGTGTTTGGTTGGAAATAAAGTGGAGGTTGGCAAAATTGCTCGCACTCGTAATTCAAGTGTTTAGTATGGATCAATTGGGTGGTGGTTTGAGGAAAATTTGAACGGTTTTAGAATTTAGCTGACCTAATTTGTTTTTTTTTTTTGTTAATATTGGAAACGTTGTTCAATGGTGGTTATTTGGAAAGAGCCTGAGGTAATATTTATAAAAATTTAAATTATTCCAAACCTTGCAGAGCGAAAGGTCATATCACGAATACCAGCATCGAAAATATTTGAATTATTTTAAATTGAGAATCCCGAAATGAAAAGAATTGAAGGAATTTTTTGTATTTTTTATGGTACATCCCAGAAAGACTAGAGATAAATTTAGATGCGCTCAAAATCAATAAAAGAGGCTTCACACATGACGGTGTCTTTTCCCTGCTATTGTTTAATTACTACATTTCGAAGCTACCTCAACAACCAGACAAAGCATTAGGCACGGCATGTCTTCTGGTGACGCCTAAATACTATTTGCATAGAGAACCACCGCACAAGTAAATTGCTAGAAGTGAGACCTCAGAAGGCATCTTTACGGGCGCGATCTGGGACAGCATTCAACAGCAACTGAACCCGGCGCTGTACAGACATGCAAGCGGCGAAATTCACTTAGATACCATCATGATCGCCGCGAAATCTCTCCCCTTTGAATGCCGTTATTGAAGTTCAAGAAAAGCTCAAGCTTCTTTAAGAGAGAGAAACTCATCCTTATCCAGACTCGACCCCAACATATCGCAATGAAATTCACTGCACTAACACAAATAACCCTTTTATCCTGTTCCGTCAAACTGCGTCTTCTTTTCGATTACCGCTTTTCAAGCGACTCTTGCCAGGTCCAACTCGCAACGGAAGCAAGTTTTTCTTCCAAGACTGAAGGTCTATAGCCAATTGCATGAGAAGAATTGACTGCGAGATTGCTAAGCCAAGTAGCTCTTTTTGGAAAAATGTATAAATAGATAGTCACTTTGTCTGAAATATTATGAGATATCTAACGGTTCGGAAAGGTGCCTCTCAATTATGGCGTCATTTTGAATTTTTTAATATTTGGAGTAAGTACTTAGTAAGGGTTAATATCTGTTCTACGGTGGGTTTATCAGTTTTTAAGGTAGGCTTATGATCCCGATAAAACCTTCCATATAATGTTTACTAAGCTAGTACCCCAGTAGTTGGCGCATATTCCAGGATCGCCGTCTTTGTGCTTTGGGTGACATCGAATAGGATTTCTTGCACGCACCTTACCACCTTTAACATGCGTATTTGAACAGCTTCTTTAGCAAAAACGTCGGCTTCGGAAGTTTATTTATATTTCAAGCTTGCTACCCTCCTGAAATTTCGAATTTAGGGTAATAAAACATCAAGTTGGTTATCGTCAATTAGTGCATCGGCTTATCATCTGCAGGATTTCTGCGTTTCTTCTTCTGTTATGATTGAAGCTTTTCGCCGTCGAACTTTCCGTACTTGGACCCGGAAGCATCCCGTCCACCTCAACATTATTGACTTGACGTTTCGTTCTTCGATCCGGTTACGCGCTACACATGATTCTTTCCGGTAGTCGTTTTTTCTTGAAGACTAAGGGAAGCATTCAATTTTGTCTTTACGCAACAGAAACGATGTTTCAAAGACAAATAGCATTTTCAAGATTACCACTTTAGAGTAAGGTAAACTCGAAGCTTTATAAAACTAGGCTCCGGGAGAACCTCAGTGTATTGATCGGCCGAAGATGTCTCAAAAGTTATGCTGTTATGAAAATCCAGTGCGCCGCCTGTATACTCTTCGATTGCATTAACTATATTTTTTTAGTCTTGGCATGATTTTCTATTGAATTTTCCGAATGGCTCTCACCACACTCGCACATTTAAAAAAATGTGTAAATTAATTAGCAACTACAGGAGAATCGCGGAAATTGGATGGATGCCTGACTGGCATTGAAAATTGCCT
>NW_016176839.1:0-8929 GCF_001687245.7 Rhagoletis zephyria | reverse complement strand
GGAGGTATGCTTTAAAATAAATCGATCACATCCATAAGAAAAATTTAAGCCCAACTCCCAAGCCTTCTAATTTTCTCCACAAAATGTATGAGGCTGAACCACTGTGCGCCGCGCCAATACCTTCAGTTTTGCTAAAAATTCCAGATATTATTTAGCCTCGTTAAACTAAGTCGCGCGTAAGCCCACTGCGCTAAGAGCCAGCCTCGCAAAGTGTGGTAAGTGATTCGCGGAGCATGCTGTGAGAGCAGCTGTCTACTTTCAGCCAACGTTGTGAAATTAAATGCCTGCCAAGCAGCGTGTGAAAGCAAAAGCTGCGGTCGATTGTTGATATTTATGATGATATAAAGACTGATTTTCACTATGTAAAATTCAGTGGCATGTGTCGCCAAATTAGTGAAAACACATTGTCAAATGGGATTAAAAAGCGGTTTATCGGTTGATTTGGATCAGGATAGGTGTTTAGTCCCATACATGCTGCTGCTAATTCCGCTATCTGTCTGTCTAACTGGCCCATAATATCTTCGGTAAAGGTATGGTTAATGGAGATAAAGTTGTGTGAAAATACGACATAGTGAGAACCAGCCTTAAACCGCTTCGGCTTCGGCTGCGGCATTAGCTTTGACAATACCTGCCAAGTAGTTATGTAAATACGGGTTTGAACGAGTATGCAGTACAGCCAAAAAAGTTTGTGGAATACATATTTTTTGCTGGCGTCGTACTTTCAACGGCACCACATCAATGTCGCTGGTCTCCTGAAATAGCAGACAAACTTTTTAAGTAAGTTGTTTAATGAAGTTAGAATAAATGTGTGTACTCTGGAATTTAACTGGCAGCCAAAAATAGAAAACGAAAGAATTATTGCCAAATTATTTTAATGTGTATCTCAATGCAATAATGTCACTTTTCCCAGACACATATGTATATACATTCACACCTGTATGTCTGTGATTGTGCGCGTGTGTGGCAATGCACACCACTATTCGTTTTATTTACTTTCGGCAATTAAAGTCGAGCAGCAAATGTCAAATATACGGCCTCAGAATTTAGTGAATAGTTGTACAAGTTGCTTGGAGTTTCCTTTCCATACAACTGCCTTCCTGATTATGTAACGAACATTTCCTTCCTGCATGCCAGCCAAAGCTATTGTGTTTTTTTTGGCAATGCGCAAACACACACATGAGTACACCCACACAGTCGCACACATTCCACTGTCACATAAATAAGCAAAACTTGGTCGTAACACGAAAACTTTAACCAAAACTTTGTGTATTCAATGCAGACGCAACTAAGTACACTCATACATTTCTTATGTAACTTCATTGCATATTTGTATTACTGCATACTACTTTTGTATTGCTTGTGTTTTTTTTTCTCAGTTATCTTCTTCTCACTTGAAAATGCTATCCTGCGTGGCAGGCGTACTTTCGCTTTCAGTACTTCAGTAGATATCAGGCGACGTTTGCGAAAATAATTTGACTCAATTTCGTGTATTTTTTCAGCACAGCACTTAATCGCTGGGCTCTTTTCAGATATTTAAAGCATTGGCCGTACTTTAAATTTTTATTATAAAATATGCTCACTTGGTATATGACATGCATGTAAGAAATGTGCAATGAGCACATTACTTATGTTATTTAAAAAAAAAAAAACACAGATAAAAAAGTTTACTTCGAAATTTCGCCGAATGGTACACTTAGTGTAGAATAAAACTGTTTTATCCGGGTATTTCTTAATTTGAAAATCGGAAATCGGTTGTTTTTGAAATTGCCATTTTACGAACAACTCGAAAATCGGTTTCTAAAAATAGGCGAATAATCGAATACTTCATTCTGGATACAACAATTTCGTGAACGTAATGAATTTTAGTAATAAAAGTGGTGTGGAGATGGTTTTGATTGCGTATGTTGTCGTCTTCAGCTAAATGCCGTGGCCTTTAAGAATTTCTGTGAGGATACCCCATTCCGTTTGAACTTCAAGGATACAGTGATGGCTGTTTATGTCATTAGAGGGCAACAGCGGTTTCCCAGAAGGGGAGAACAGGCTGCATTTTCTGCATGAATGATGCTGTTCCTAGCGTGTAGTTTAAAAGTGCCCATTGATATAAGTACCTACCTTGTCCTTCCCCACAAGTAGTGCTTTTCTCTGCGTATTAAATCATAAAAATATTCCTGTCATTTTATACTAAGCTTAGTCTAATTTGACTCTTTCTATTTCACTTTAAGCTGTAGAGCACACACTCACCCCAATATGACATTCTACAAAGTTAAGGTTTAATTTTATAGCTTTTCTTTATGTTCAGCTTGTTACTTTTAGGCTCATATGGCTGTAAAAGTACTTTATAGATAGATACGAATGTATCCTTTGCTTGTAATAAAAACAAAAAAAATTCTCCATTGAATTAAATTCTAATTAACATTCAAAGTGAAAGAAGGTGGTGCAGCCCTAAAGCGCGCGTAAACTCCCCATACGAATAACCCTCATAAATAATTATAACTTGCCAGCCTACATAGCATACAGACAAACAAACAAATATGCTGTGCAACAACTCTTCTCAAATAACGTATATAAGTATTTGCCATGTAGCACACAAATCTTGTGGCACCGCAGCCAAGTGAGGTTGTCACACACACATGCACACCCACACACCATTCTAATGCACAAAATATATAAAAAGCTATTTTACTAGCACGCCTCGCCTGACCTATAAAGCAGGTATGGCTGTGGGTGGCACGCACACTGAAGCATACACTCTACATATGTACATAAATTGGTACACATGTGTGTATGTATATGAACTTTAAATACTCTAAATACTTTAAAACTGAGCGTCTAAAGATACAACACTTAGCAAACAAAAACACATGAACACACACACACACACGCGCGCTCTTGATGATTTTTAGTTATAAACCCCCACCACAAATGGTGCTTGGTTAAGTTATTTTCCTTGTGGGAAAATTAAAAATTGAACATAAAAAAGATGAGCCGACCGGCAAACCCGCAGCCAAGGCGCACACACAGCCGCATAAACTACATATGTACATACATACGTAGCGCACAGCGTTTTTTTGCTTGAATGTGAAGAGAGTAAGGAAGAAAGCAACAAAAAAGAAAAAATTGATACATGCTCATAAAACCAAAACGGTTTTTTGCAGCAGCGTGGGAGTACAAGTGATATTGGCGTATGATGTTGGCGTGGCCATACATGGCGTATACGTAATATTTTGACGCTGATGGTGATGGCGACGACCAACAGGCTTTTTCTTATGAATTTTGTATGTATTTAGAAGGTAGAGGCTTGCGTGGGTTCTTAGCTCGGTGCAGTTGCAGCATATTACATTAAAATACATTGTTTATTTGGGGCAGTATGCAACAACAATTTCAACTCATTTGCCATGCGACCTTATTTATTTATTTTTTTTTTAAATTTAAGTTTTATAAAATTAGCGCACTCACATGCTGTCAGCTATTTATGCATGCGGTAATTTTCGCTTGTTTTCGAACACAAATTACTTTTCTCTTGTGTGCTCTTGGTGTGCTGCTCACGAAGAGCACATTGACAACCACTACGATTCGAAAGAGCGCGCGCGCACACTCTGCGCGCTCTTTTATCCACACACAGCGTTGCGGATAAATTGCAGTTGGAACTAACCTAGGCAAAAGGCGTGCGACGCCGTCAAGTCACAAGTCAGTTGTACGCAGCGCAAGCCAGAGAAAACAATCAAATGCAGCGCGCGTCCTTCCGCACGCGGCAATCAAAGACACTGGCGACATAGTATGTATGCAACCATACATACGCACGCATACTTTTAAGACGCGCTAACTTTCACATTTAAAAACAGGCTGCTGTTTGATGATGGTGTGCGTGCAAATATTGGCCATGTAGGTGTCGATATCGAGGTTGATTGGGTGTGTGCGTTAGCGTGCACGTGCACAACGCTAAGTGTTCACGAGTATGAGAACAATTCTTGCGGGTACGCTGGAATACGAAATTTGTGAATTGCAAATTAAACAGTGCAAATGAGAGTGTCAATAATTTGCTGAATAAATAAGCGCATTTTTAAGTGAAGTGAAAAGTTAAGAAAGAATAATAAAGGCCAAAGCAATAATATTTAATAAGTATTACAAATAATTTGAGAATTGTGAATTGAGTGATGCGATGAGGCATGGAAGTGCTTAGCAATGGAAAAACTTCAAATTTTTGGCTTATAAGGAAAGGATGTTAATGAAATTCGTGCAGCTGGTATAGCTGCTCGCTCAGCCATTGCGTCAGTTAATTGTGCAAAGTGTTCGTAGGTGTGTCACAGAGTCGTAATTAGTTATATATAACCTTGTGCTGCAATGTCACCAGCGGCCGAGAATGGCCACTATTACAATATTGCGGCATTCGTTTGTTGTGGTGCAAGGCTAATCAGCGCATAGTTAGCTTAGTGGTAAACTAATACAAAAGAAGCTATAACTTACACGCTCGACGGTTAACTAGCTGCTGCCTGCTTGCAAAGCAAATAAAAATGCCAACAGCTATTAATTAGCGCTGGATAAGAGTGCGCAGTGTAGAAAGAAATGGTGAAGTTTGCCTAAACAAAAAAAAAAAAAAAAAAACGCGCTGCATACAGTCAGCATCAATCGGCGCTATTTTTTTGTATTACTCAAGCTACATTGCGCGCGTTGTAGTACGTACAATTTTACATTACTTCGCGGTGCGTCGCTGGTCTGAAAGTAAGTAAGATATCAGTGGGCAACGTAGCCAAATATATGCGCGTTCATATGTGCTTAGAAATTTGTGGACAACTCAAATTAGACATACAAACACACATACGCGTATATGAAATCGTTACGCTTGTGTGCGCGCGCTGAAATTCTCGTTGTATGCGTGTGTTCATATTCCAGTTGCAGATCACTCATACGCACCGGTGCCGCGCTCTGAGCTCTGGGCTATTTTGTGCGCTCAAACGAAAAATGGTAATTTTTATTACACTGAGATTTATACAAAAATATGTAAATGAATAGAACATGAAACGAAATAGGCATTAGTGATGTACATCAGGGTGGTCCAAAAATGCAATGGAAAAAGTGAAGTCAGCATTTATATGCTCCACCTCCTAGAAAAACTCTGCTTCTCTGTGGAGATTCCAATAATAATACCCAATTGTTTATTTAACAATTTTTTCTTAGTACTATAATTTACAGGTCGTCAAAACTTCGCAAAATAGTGGGGCTTACCAATAAAAATTGTTAGTGTTAAAAAATGCGTTAAATAAACAATTGGACATTATTATTGAAAGTCTCCTGAAGAGAGTCAGTGTTTTCCCATCGAATGAATATTAGATTTTCATGAACCTATACCATTTCTCTGAATTTTTTTTTCCCAGATTAAAATACATGAAAACTTTGAGCCTCTGGTTTTTTGATTTAAAAAGTAAAAATTGGTATACTTTTTTCGATGTAGACAAATCCCAGGGGATGAGTACGTTAAAATTTCGACTCCACTTTTTTTTTGGACCACTCTAATGTACATATACCAGCAGTCCATGCATTTATGAACAGGTATTAAAACCTACTTTATGTACAAGCGTGTGCGCGCGTTTAAGCGTGTCGATTTCATATTCATATACATTTATTCACGCCTATTCAAATCTCTGCTGACGACATCAGTTTGTGTGGGTGCATGCATGTGTTTCTCTTAGCCCAAATTTAACTTGTGTATTGTGTGCCATCTAAGTGGTTGTATGTGTTTAACTAAGTATGTCCCTGTGGGCACTTGTTTTTTCAATGATGCGTGTAAAGTTAAGTAAAAAAAGCAACAAAAATAGACTTCAGCTGTGTTAGCAAAGAGGCGAGTAGTGAATCGTAGTGACGTTGCTCGACCACAAACCACATCTCCCACCGCACAACTACGTTTTCTGCTTCACTACGCCTCTGTTCACTGGTAGACATAGATGTACAAAAATATCCTCAGTACTTATTTATGTGTGACATTTATACTTACTGGGACAATGAATTGAGTAATATTGCTTGTGGGTTGCGCATACGCCCGCGTGTTTGTGGTTATGTGGCCTCTTTAGCTAAAATGAGCTGTGAAACTTTCGACTGATAGAAATTCTCTGATTGTGTAGAATTCAGTGGAGGTGTACTGAGTACATAGAAAAAGTTGAAATTTCGCTAATAAGTTAGCTCGCATACCAATATTCTTTTGCGGAAATAAGTATTTAAAAGTTTAATTAAGTGGGTTTGAAACTTTCTGTAAAACCCTGGTTTCTTCCTTACTGGACAGATATCTCTACAGAAAATATACTTTGTAGAATTCACTTTACACAAAAGTTTGAACTATTTATAGATATATGTGTATGCATGTATACGGAAGTTTATTTCGTAGTAACGAAACAAATATCTGTATACATTTATAATAAGCGAAGGGATTTTTTGTTCAGCCGAAAAGATCTGTACTGTTCGCCCGATTTTCAAAAATGAGATGTCAAATTAAAGCGCTTGATCTGTAGATGTGCGTTTTAGTTTTTCGAAAAGAGTTGCCACCTGTTGAAAAATTAAATTCAAATTATTTAATAATCAGTGCCATTAAACCCGCACCGTTCCTTCGATTTTCCAAAATGAGCTTTGGACTGTAGATGTGCAATAAGGTTTTACTTTTTTGAAAAGAGTTGCCACCTTTTAAAAAATTATATTCAAGTTATTAAAAAAAATATATTATTACTAAATGGATATCAATCGAAATGGTTTTGAAAATCTTTGTTTCTGAACTCAACTTTAAGAGAGTTGCCATCTGTTTAAAAATCAAATTAAATTTGTATTAAGGCAATTACTTAGGAGAAATATGTTTCAACATATGTATGCCAAACGAAAGGGGGTGCAGAAGGTAGTAGTTTGAAAATATTTTGAAGAGGGCTGCCACCTGCTTGAAATGCCGAATTTAGATAACTTATCCAAAAGTTATATGAAATGTCAGAATATGGATGTGAAACACACTCTTAAGTTTGAATACTAAACTTGTTTTTTGTGGTGCTGGAAGAAAGTTGCCACCTGTTTAAAAAATAAATTAAAATTATTAAATAAGTTAAATTGAATTACTAAAATGCGGGTATCAATCGGGTGGAGTTTGAAAAATCTTTGTTTCTGAACTATATTTAGCGGGTTAGCCGCATGTTACCTGTTTAAAAAATCGGATTTAATAAACTTCCACGCAAGTTATTCGAAATATGAAGCGAAAGGGTGTTATGAAAACTTCAGTTTGAACATTTAGAATGTTTAAAGATGGTTGCCGTGTGTTTATGAAGTGACATTCAAATTATTTAATAAGTTTGATGAATTTTTAAAAGATATGTATCATCGAAATGATTTTGGAAAGGCTTTGTTTCTGAAATATGTTTAGGAGGATTAAACACTGTTTAAAATATCTAACTCAACTTAAATTTGTTCAAATATGTATTTTTTAAGGTGTTTGAAGAGGGTGCCACCTGTTCAAAAATTAAAATCATTTAAAAAGTTAAATGAACTATTAAAATGTGGGCGTTAATCGTAATGGGGTTGCAGAGGCTGAAATATATTTAGGACGTTTTCGACGTATTTTATAACCTGCTTTTAAATTATTTAATAAGCTAAATGATTTTTTAAGGAATGGATTCCAATCGAAATGGGTTTGAAAAGGCTTTCAGATAGGCCCTGTAATTCACTTCCGAGTGAATTTAAACCAAATTAGCTTCGAACTCAAATTGAGCTTTGTAGAAGTTCACTCAGAAATGAATTGTATTGCCTGTTTATTTCTAAAATGTGAGGGCTCAAAATAAATACCTTGGCTTGTAGATGCGCGAAGAGGTAAGGTTTTGAAATTAGAAGATTTTTATTGGTACAGGTTGATTTAAAAATTGATAATATTAAAAACTGGATATGCGAAGAAATATGGCTCTCTAATCGCTTATACCCTGACTAACATTTGAAATAGTTTGGAGGTTTTTTAAATTCTATCGTGGGCGTTTTAACGCCGTGCGGGTTCGCTAGTAATAACTAATTTTTAAGCCGGGCTGCAAAAGTTAAAAAACAATCGGTGCGGTTTGGTCCATTGGTTGGAAGTAGTAAGAAAATGCTTATAGCGGTACCAGAACCGGCTTATGAGCACCCCTGAACTGCGGTTCGGTTCAAATAGTTCAGTCGTTTTTATGCTAAAGGGATACAATTATCAAAATACTTTATCCTATCCTAATAATATTATAAATGTGAATGTAATGGATAAATGTATGTTTGGATGCTTGGAGTTCCATCACGCGGACACGACTGAAAGGATTTGCGTAAAATTTTCCAAACAGTTATCTTGTGGCCCAGACGGAACGATATGCTATTTTTTTAAGAGTTGCCACCTCTTCAAAAAGTTTAATGAAACTAATAATCACTCAGAAATGACTCAACGGATTTCACGAAATTTTGCACACAGATAGTTTATGACCTAGACGGAAAAACAGGCTAAATTTTTTTAAAAGTTGCCACCTGTTAAAAAGCTAAATTAATTCAATAATCGAGCGCAAACCACTTAAGGGATTTCACGAAATTTTGCACAGAGATGTTTAGTTATGACCTGGACTGAAAAACAGGCTAATTTGTTTAAGAGTTGCCACCTCTTAAAAAATTAAATTAATTTAATAATCACGCGGAAATTTTTCACAGAGATTCTTATGACCTAGACTGAAAAACAAGCAATTTTTATTTAAGAGTTGCCACCTGTTAAAAAAATTGAATTAAGAGCAAAAGTGTCGACCGAGCATCATTTTTATGAAGTAACGACCTTTTTCAGTGGACCCCTTTTCATTTAAATACTTAATAATAGTTACTTACTGTTTAACTAATATAAAGTTTTCAGTATAATCATTACTTAATCTTCATAAAGCAGTCATAATTTGAATGCTCACAATTTTCCCCTAAG
>NW_016176838.1:0-8929 GCF_001687245.7 Rhagoletis zephyria | reverse complement strand
TTAAATTGAATAACATGAAAAAGCCAAACAAGCCCCATAGCCCCAAAAAGTGTTCAAGCATAGAAATTAAGTACCGGCCAGTGAATGCTAACAAATACCAAGCGGGTAAATCAAAGTGAACGTCAAAGTGCAAAAGGGTGGCTGCGACAAGTTTGTGGTTGGGCGTTGACAAAAAAAAAATTATGTAGGAAACTTCAAAGAAAAATCGGACTACAACGGTTGAGCGCCTTGCGGCACCAATTTGTGGCTGGTTGTTGTGCCGCAAAAGGTTGTCTTTCTTGATTTGGGACATTTTTGGGCAATTGTCAATCGATTATTTTAAATGGCATCGGCCGTTTTTTTTTAGTGTAGTGAAGTGAAGTGCTCGTAGAAGCGCGTTGACTTCTTGTGACACTTGAAGGCCATGAAATTGGGAGATAAGTTAAGTTTACTTTTGGCTTTCGAAAGCAAATAGGTTTTGTGGTCAGATTTTGGAAAAGTGCTTTAGCTAGCTGGGAGTAGAAAGGGTTGAACTATTTGTCAAGCAAAAATCAGGAAATAATTAACTTGTTTAAATGGAAACCACAAGCACCACCGCAAATGGTTTACTAATGATAAAATTAAATGGAAATATTGAGGTGGAGTTACGGAAAATTTAAAATAGGAATTTAGGCGGGAAAACGAATGAACACAATTAAAAGTAATCTTTCATCTCTAAAAACTAACACATACTGATCACCTATGAAAACTGGCGAGTTAACTTTCGTTTGGCAATTAATTGATTGTTGAATTTCGGTGTAAGGATCCAAATTAAACTGTTTAAGTTCGGTTAACTTGCGCTGTGAAAAGCCCTACTACTTAAAAAAAAATATAAAATTTAGTACGCTCAAATTCATCCAAACAGAGCGCAAGAGTCAATACCGCATTTGCCTAAGTTGAAAAAAGTGCGCCTAAAGGTATACAAGAATTATCCGATCACTTGACTCGCCTGTTTTCTTCTTAAGGAGAGATGTCGCTTCTTGCAGATTGGACATAGTACACTGAGATAAAAAATTGTGGGGATGTATTAATCCGACCAAATTCTGCTCAATAGCTTGTATATGTGCCCGACCAGCTCTTCGCTGCCGGATTTGAACAGCTCAGCCGGTATACCGTCGGCTCCGGTGTCCTTGTGGTTTTTAGTCGCCTTATTGCTGTTCTTAACTCGTCGTGCGTCTTGTGGAGGAACGTGAGCTCCATCTGTATACATTGGTTCGGGTTCTTCTTCATCAAATACGTCACCTATGTCGCCATTCAGAAGCGTTGAGAAGTGACGACGCTATTGGAAGATTGATTCCCATTGCTTATTTAGATACGTTCGGTACAGAGTTTATTGTTTAAGCAGGATTGAGAGTCGATTGCGAAACTTCTCGGCTGTCTGTCGTAACTGGATCCGGGTACAACCTAGTGGTTTTGTGAATGTTTCGATGCTGGTGTCTGGTAATACTAACTACCATGTTCCGTGCCGCGGCAAAGTCGATCGGCTAATCTCAGTTATCGGAGGTGTTGTCATGAAGGCTGACTTTTCCGACTCGCTGTGTTCATTAATATGACGAGTCCTAACAGCATCTCTAAAAAATAACTAAATACAAAACCTTGTTTAAGACCATAACTTTTGGAGAACCTAAAATTTCCTTAGAACAAATACGTCGGATTAAGAAGCCTCGGTAAATTGATTGGCTTTACAGCCCTTCGTTTAGGTAGAGGAGAATGTGATACACTATTTTTTTTTCTACTTTCGATAAGGTACATCTGTAATAGGGGGTTTTTCACGCGGAGGAACCATCGAAAGCCTGTACTCCGTCAGTGTGGGACTTTAACCCGAAGTAAACCACCTACCGTCCTGTGCCGTTTTCCCCCGGTACTACCATAAAGTATTGCGTCGATAAGCGGTATGACGTTGCATCTACTTGACAAGCCTACGTATTTGTTTACATGGACACCACCCATGTCGAATCAGCTAACCCCCACCCACCATCTACTACGTCAAACTCAAAATTTAAACCTAAGTCACTTCCTGGGTAACATTTCTCTGCGGCGCCTATCATCATCTTCCCACAACCGACTGTTCGCACTGGTATTCCGATTTCGCTCCGATATGGGCATGGTACCAACGATATTTTGCGGACTTTAGATTTTGGCAGTTTCTTCGGATAGTTCCATTATTTCAGCGTTGAAGCGTGGGCAACTGGAAAATACATGGCAGTATACATTTGAAAACCTTTTTCGTTATAAATATATTCAGTGTGCGCTCCTAAGTTAGCCTGAAGTCAGTTATCACAGGCCTCTATCGTGTTAGGACTTACCGCAAGGAGCCATTCTGGCTAACATCGGCAAATGTAAAGAAGAAACAGCTGGCTCTTTAGCCTGCACTGGAACTTTTATAGAATCCGCCAATCTATGACTTTTGTTCATAGGTGTGCTTTATGATCAACTATTGATAAATTAGCAATAAATAATACTCTAGGCTGTAGGGTTTCTTCACTAAAGTCATTCAGAAACAGCCTGATCTCCCCGGGAAACATACCCAAAGGTAACTAAGGAATTATATACTATAAAAGATATGGCAACCAAATAAACGAGAGGGTAACTGCGAAGCGGACGAAATGTAGGACCATTAATTTTTCTCACGAAACGGATATACCACTTGCATCGTGGCTGTAAAGCATATGAGCGGGGTGGCACGCTAATACCGGACCAGTCTCGATAATAACAGATCCCACGCTTTTCTAAAATTGAGACTTCCCAACTATGGCTGGTAACACAGATTATTACCAATCACTCAGGACTGGCTACACTGAGCCGGCAGTGTCTCAAGTATATGTACACAGTTTCCTTCGCATGTACAGCAGCAATATTTGCAAACAATTTATCGCTACGGGCGCACACCCCATTGTTGCACTTCAACAGCGTACAGCAAAAGCTTAAACAATTTTTATGTTAAATACATATGGTACTAAGCATTTGTGGTTGCAACAAGCAATTGACACAAATTCCAATACAAAACGAGCGCAATAATGCAACTGTCAAGAGGAATGTTGCTGAATAATAAAATTAAAAGTAGATGCTAGAAATATTAATACAAAATGCAAGCGAATGTAGAATTAAATGAAGAAACGAGAATCGAAAGCCGAAGTGGAATAGGTTTGGGTTAGGTTAGATAAGGTGGCAAGCTAAGGTTCTCACTTAGACGTTTAATGAATGTCCATTGTGTTACCACTAAAAAGAAAAGAGAACGGTAAACCTGGTCATTAATTAAGGCTAGAAAAGCGCTGGGTGCCACAAGCAGCTTATATCCACTCTAGAGAGTTCCTCTGGAGCAATTACGAAGTGCTTACCACCCGAGATGTTTAAACCTGAACTTCGGAAAGGCAGGGCAGCTCAGGTGTCAGTGCTGAGATGATTTCACCTCATCATCCTCCAGATAGCTGCAACAGACTCATCGGGTTTGCAGAAATATTAAAACGTAGTGCATGAGTTCGCATTGGGCAGTGCCTTATCAGAACCGCCCACCATAAACAAGAGTTGTCGCTTCGTAAGCTGGAGAAGGTTCATAGACCGCCCACTACCGGCCAAAAGGACCTTGTCAAGGTTTCCGCCCAGAGTTCGCTTAGCCGATTTAAAGCCTTTTTGTCCAGGACAAGTTCACATGTTGTCACAGCAGTATCCTGCAATATCGCTGTGCCCCGGAACCCAAATTAGTCTGATGTGAAAGTAATCCGAGGCAGTAGAGAGAGTTATCAGGCAATCCCAAAACAATTTCTACAATTTTTCAGCGATCCCAGGGCTCTGATCGCAGCTTGGCTGTCCCAGTTAATACGTACCTCTCTAAAAGCTACTCCCCTAGCCCTACCATCAAGCTTTAACACATCCATGAAAATTTTTATAGGTCCTTTGCTCCAGAGATGGGATATGTGTAGAGTAGAATGCTATCGGAGCCATCTTCGGTTCACACCGAGCGGTTTCTATCAGTATGAAGTGGAAGTGAGAGAGAGAGAGACTCCAGCATTATTCAGACTCATGGCAGTGCGGGAAGCAGCTGCTTTGCCCTCATTGTTTACTGGTACGATGCCTAGTATCATGTTTACAGTTAGCCTTGGAGTCGTGCCAAGTGCCCCACTAATTCCTATTAGGGCAGCTCCCTGCACCCGTTCCAGCCACTTGAACCGTTCTAGTTAGTTCCACCAGAATACAATACCCAATACAGCATATTAGGTATAATGACGGTTTCATATAGGCTGGAGACAACCCTGGGGCAAAGATCCCATCTCTTCCTAGTGACGCTTTTACAGCAGTAACGTGATCGATATATGTTCATCAATTTAGCTTTCAAAAATTACTCCACAAGTGCAGTGTTGCCGATCGAGAGAACCTGTGCATCAGGCGCTTTTTATCTGTTGGGTAATTACGCGAGTTCTGTCTTGTCAGTATTAGTAGCGAGCTCGCTGCTGGAAAATCGTTTGATGACAAATGGCAATTTTTTTATAAAAATAAGGTTTATGCTTTAACAAAACTATATTAATCACACTTTCAATTTTTATACAGAACTTAGAAAAATTCAACAAATTTCTATCTAAATTTCGAGCTTTTTAACCAGAATTTTTAAAAAATATTTTTGTATGCAGTTAACAAGCTTATAAAATTCTGCATAGTAAAACAAGTGCAAGGTTTGAGCGGCTAAAAAATCGCATTGATTTTTAATAATTTAAAACTCCTCCATAAAAAAATTCAAGTTTATATGGAAAAAAGTGCAAAACGCTTCAGCAACCCGGAGGCCTTGTAAGGTTCGAAAGAGCCCAAAGCCCACCGCACTGATTGCCGGTTTATATGACTTTTAGCCAGCTTCCAGTCCGACGGGGATGGCCTGAACGCACGGAACACTGTATACCCGGAGATTGGAATGGCATCCGGGAAGTGGGCCTACATCAGGGCGAGTTCCATAGCCTGTTCAGTACCTGAAGGAAAATCCCATTAGGTAGCATAATAGCCAGCCTAGTCCCTGTGTTGTTTCACCAAGTCTTTATGAAGTCTAGCAGCTGCAGCAGGCGGTGCAATATTCTCAAAAAAGGTCCTAAAGCTACTATAGCCCTTCTAATATCCTTGTTGTATTTTGTCAGACTGACTGAGTACTCCTCCCAGTGCCTTCGGCCCTTCACATGGTTTTCTGTTAAGTGGAAAAGAAAGATATCTGTCAAGTGGTTATCGCAACTGTTGGTACACATTCATGACCGTTTTATCGCACTTCCCATGCTTTTCCCCATGACCTCCGGTGATAACTGTACGCTTCGCTGTCGAATATTCTCTAAGATATTTTAAAAGAATACAAAATGGAATATTTAAAAAAAAGCAAAATAACTCTCTGCTCTTTTACTATCTTGAGTCACACTTAAGCCGCCTTCTTTATGCCTCCAAATTTCCACAAGTCCTCAATAAGGTTCGGTGATAAATACGCGAAACTATTGTTTTCCTGGGATAACATGCAAATTCGCCATATTTCGAAGACAATACTAAAACAAAAAAACAAGTCTATGAAAAACAAAACAAAAAATAAATGAGTAGTGATAATACATATAAAAGAAAAAAAACATTGCGAGTGCTTATTATTGTGTCTCTGATTGGCAATGAGGCCAACCGCGTGTTGGCCATATGTCGCCGATGAGCGAACGACCGACCGACCGACCGCACGCCCTGCGTGGCAAATGAGCGTAAAATGAGTTAAGTCACCTGCATACTTACATACATATGTGCTTGCTGAGTAAGCACACCTTTGTTGATGGCATGCAACGCGCTGAAGGGACACAAAATGCAGAAAAAATAAAGACATTTGCACAACTGTCGCTTCGACTGTCCTCATTCCACCACCATCGCCTCGCACGCTTACTCCTGCGCCAGCACATTTTATCATTTATACGTTGCGCTTGCCCCCTATTTCGCTGCATTACAACTGCTGCAACTCACAGATATACACCTACATATATATAACCAAACAATTGGCGTCGTTACCGATTTTCATTTCAATCTCATTTTTATTTTGTTTTTTTTTTTTATGTATGTACTTATTTTGCTCCATAACATTGTCGATTTTCGATTCTTATTTTCATTTTCATTTCATCCATTCTCATTTTCATTGCTTACTTTCGAATCGTTTTGTCCTTATTATTTTCCTTGTTTACTTCGGCTCATTGGTTATTCTTGCATATTTAATAATTTACTGGTAAACATGAAATCGAATAAAATTTTACGAGTTGCAATATTTTCGCTTTTAAATTACAACTGCATTGCGTACCTGGTTCCGTTAGAGCTCGTAGAAGAAGTATTTTTGCTGTTGTCTCCCTTCATGGCTCCCCCTAGTTAGTGGCGGAAAAAAGTATTTTCTTTCGATGGTTGAAATTTGCATAAGTAATATTTTTTTCCCTTCCTTTCTGTTTGAATTTTAGCAATTGACCTCCTTTAAAACAATGGCTTTACGATGACAAGAAAATCCAAAGTATGCGTGGAAAAATGTAGTTCAGAGTTTGGTTAAGGGTCCCAAGGAGAGGTCGTTAAAATTTGCTAGTTTTTAAATTAATGAAAACATATACCGCAGAAGTGTCTTAAGAGACATATTTCCGTTTTGAGAATTGGAAATTTTTGTTCAAAAAAATTTAATCAAATTCAAGCAAGCGCGCTAAAAGCTAAGAATATTTTAGGCTTCAACGGCGCAATCTTTCCATCTTTATATTATCTAATGCTTCAAAAAGGCGCGCAAAAGTATGCTATACATATAAGTATAAATAAAGTAATGCAAATTTTGAAAACCAACTCGGAATTGAAAATATGTAGCATCCAAAACCACTAACGATTGCTCTATTACTAAAAATATCCGGTTTGAATCGAAAAAAAAAGATAATCGAAATTTTTTTATAACGTGAAGAACTATAAATCTTCAATTAATCTCGCTAAAAAGATGCTTAAATAGATTGACTGATTCAAATAGGGGTATGCACTGCGACTAGGAGATCTGTTGTGCCCTTAACGATTCATAGTACCTCAGCCAACCCTAGATATCACAGAAATTTGAAGAGATCTTCAGGGGTTAGCCATGGTATGAATTCAACGCTTGGCCAGAGTTGGCCTACATATCTCTCCCATCCCCCTGCAACAGCTTCCCCATCGATTCTCAAAAATGACATAGGCCATTCAACCAGATCCCTAGCCTGCACAGGTGACCTCTACCTCTTTTGGGGAGATTTATGATTTCCCTATACCTTTTAAAGTTTTAGCTTCTCAGTAAGCATTTAGCCTGGCGTAGACCTACCGGGAATCGCCACTTTTGTTCTCTGAGTATGTTCTTCTCCTTCCTGAGAATTTTCTTGGTAGCTAGGTCCGATCTAAAGGAAGGGCTGAGGCCATGAGGTTACCGCCATTCTAGCGAGACAGCCTGCTTCCTCGTTACCCTCAACTGCTATGTGACCTGGTAACCAAATTAGTTGGATATCATTATGCTCTGCCACAACGTTCAGCCTATAAATGCAATCAAGAATCATGGAGAACGTGTCCTCCAATGACGAGATGGCCCTGAGTACAGGCAAGCTATCACTCAATATCATGATCATTCTTGACTCAATATTAGAATTTTCGCACTAAAGTAATTTCTACGTAGGTTCCCAGCCAGCAAAATCATTGCAAACGAGCTCGTAACTGGTTATTTTCTCGAAGAAATTCCGGCTAAAAAGTCGTTTATGATAGCCGTCTACGATTCGTTTTCGAGTACCTTTTTTTCACTTGAAATTGTCGATCGGCTACGAACAGTCGTAAACGGATCGAAAAAGCATTCGTATGCGAATATTATATATTATGAAAAATTTCCAACAGAATGAACATTTTTTCTTGTGCTGACAAATTACTACAAGCCTCGTTCTTTTCATTTATTTCTTTTTGTTTTATCGTTCACGAGCCTTTTTCTAACTTTTCGCCGATCGAGAATCCCTCGTAAAACATAATGTTCGTAAAATGTACGTTTTCTTGCTGGCTGGGTTGATCTCTGCACACAGAATAATCTGGAATCTGGAAGGCCCCCTCTGTTCTTCTTCCTAAACCTGCTCTTGTGAGCTAGCTTGCTAGAGTTCGCTCGCTTTGCTACCTGTTCTTGGTGAGAATGTTTATCTCTGCAGCTGCAAACGTGAGCTCTCCGGTTAGAATATCAACTAGCGAAAATTTTATTTAAAAAATTGACTAGTCTGCTGGAAGACAAGGGAACAGTTATTTCCATGTAAATTGATCAAAAGTAGTACTACCAATGCATTAACAGCAGCAGGCTAAATGGAGATAAAAGACCGGCATCTCTTTTTTTAAGCTCTGTAAAATGTGTCTCACTGTCATTCGCTATTTGCTGCTTTGATTAAGAATCAGCAAATTCTTTCGCTTCGCAATAAGATGGAACTATTAGTAATATAATATATGGAACTATTTTTAGTTCTTAACTGAAATAATTGGTGATTGTCGTGAAAATCTAAAGACTGATAAAAACTAGTTACTAGAACAGGTATTTTTGTCTACAGAGTATTTACTCCCACAACTTCAAGAACCATAGAATATGCCATCATCAATGTTTGTTTTATTCCACTGAAAATGTTTGCAATTTTATGAACCTAAAAGCAGGGAAAGGACTATTCATTTTTGGAGTTTAATTATTGCATTCCAGATGTTAAAACATATTCATAAACTCATTTGTTTGGTGCGAGATGATTTAATTAATTACGCTTAGCAATACTACTGTCTCACTTCGATGCGTCTTTACTGCGACTAAAATGGTTTATTTACAAATATGTGCATACATACATATATACTTATAGATAACTGTGCTATGCTTCAAGAAATAAAACTGTACACTAGACTGGGTCGAAAAAAAAAGTTGCTAATGTCCGCCCCT
>NW_016176837.1:0-8930 GCF_001687245.7 Rhagoletis zephyria | reverse complement strand
TTCGGCTCCGCCCGAACTTAGACTTTCTTACTTGTTTTCAATTAAATTTTCAAACCCTCGTAAATAAAGGAGTGGTCCACGATGCTGCTATTTTAAGCATCACCCTAATAAACATAATATAACATCATAAAGCTAAAAGTAGAGTAAATTACACTTAAATGAGATACTGCTCGTCCTGGTATTTTTCTTCATGATTCGGGAGTTCCAAATGCTCTATGTACATTGCACGTCTTGCAGAATGATAATTTTAAGTATATAAACTTTATTGTGAATTTCTTTCAACTTTGTAGACGCCGCTAAGTCCTAAAAAAAATATTTAAATCAAAGCAGATAAACATAAAGTTGTTACGACTTTTACTTACACGTAGATTATTAATAAATAAGCAATCGCACATACATACATATGTATGTGCGTATGTACATAAATATTTCGCTTAAGTATTACTGCTTCCAACATCAGAGGGCGCAGTGTTACTTTTGCTCGCCAAGGTAGAGAGCGACCTTCGCAGCAGCGCATGAAATTGTTAAGTGTGCATACATATCTACATATACACTAGGCGACAAATGAAAGTGTACACCTTATTCTTATATGTAGGTAAAATATTTACAATTGTTTTCACGAAAATAGTTTTTGCATTAATTTTTTATGAAAATATAGTTCATTCTACACTATAAACCATACAAATCAAAGCTTCACTCTTTATATAAAGTTCACACAAATTAAAAAAATTTTCATCAAAACTTTCAAATTTTGATTCAGAATTTCTAGAAAAATTTCAAGTATGCAGTTTTGTAGTCCATTTCCACCGGATTAAAAATCCCGTTTGTTTTTTTAGACTGATTTTGCGTTTTTCTTTTAAATATAAAAATTGCGATTTACAAAAACTGGCGTTGATTTTTTGAAATTTTTTCAAAGTACAAAAATCCATCACAAGAAAAAATAATTCCCCAAAACCGACAGAATTTTGTAGCCGTTTGAAACTTGCACTTCATTAGACTAAAATTTAATTGTCTACAAAATTTCATAGAAATTTTGAATAAAAATTTTAAATTTTTTTAAATCTTTGTGAACTTTATTTATATGGTTTATAGTTTATGTTATAGAATGAACTATTTTTTCATTAATACTTAATGCAAAAAATTGTTAGTGAAAATACATTGTAGTGAATATTATATTAGAACAAGGTGTACACTTTCATTTGTCGCGTAGTGTATGTAGATTCTACATGTATGTGTATGTGTGCAACTCATATATTTTTATTTCTTCTGTACTAGCATTTTACTGCCTGCTCATCTACTTGTACACTTAGTATTTTCGCCTAGCTTTGTTTTAGTGTTTTTCTTTATTTTGGGGCTGACATCCACGGCGATTCTGGCGACTAGTTATGCTTAAATTTTACCATCCTGCGGCGTTTGAAACTTCTACATTTATTTTCTAGATGCTTCTCATCTTTTCTACCTTTTATGTAAGAATGTTCGGTGTTATTTTCCTTGCGCTAACTTTCGCGGTTAACTTATTTTATGCGAGAAGCACAAAAAATATTGTGGGCGGTTTTAATAAAATTCTTTTGTATCCATATTTTATGCAAACGCGACAGATTTTTTAATATAAATACGTACATACATAGTTACATACATATTTTGTTGTTCAGTGCCCAAAGATGTTGCGGCGCTTCGTTGCAATACATTGAAAGAGTGCAGTGTGTGGCTGATGTTGGTATTTGCGAGTAAAGCGTAAACATTTCAATATACCTGTACATATGTATGTAAGCATTTCAAAAATATATTTTATTACAAATCATCAGGGAGATGCTAGTATATGTAGTAGAAATTTTTCATATACATATTTACATATTAAAGTATTATTAAATAAATCACTATATTCCTAACCAAATTTGACAAGGGATGACGGAAAACCGTTCCAGAATGCCTCACAATTTTCTCAACCTAAAATCAACTCTTTGGGATAAAGTTAATTGCCGTTTTTTGGACAGATATTCCATTGAAAATTATGTCTTTATTGTCTACCTTACTTTGACAATGAAGGCGACCTTTTGTTCCCACATTTGCGGCGCTTACCCTTTTGGGAGAGCTTCTCCTCTGATTTGTGGTTTTAAGCTGCCTCCAAACGGTAAATGGACTTTATGAGAAGCCTTTTCATGGCAGAAATACACTCGGAGGTTTGCAATTGCCTGTCGAACGGCGACCGCTGTTAGAAAAAAACTTTTTCAATTTAGATATTTTCCAGACCACGGATAGTACCTCGGGTGGTTGTACGCAACTTTAACCACTCAGCCGCAGCGGCCCACACAGTTAATATGGCACGAAAATAAACTTTCATGTTTATGTACACTGTCGGAAAAAATTATTGGCACCGGAAATTTTTCACAATATAAGCAACAATTTTTATTCCAATTTTCTTCTGGTAATTTTTTTATAAAAACGCGGTTCATTCTAAAAAAAAACTAAGAATATAGTTTCTAAACTTTGTCCAAAACTGGGCAAAATTAAATATATTTTCAACTTTTTAATGTGAATTTTTTTGGGTGTGCAGTTTTTAGTCCAATGAACTTTAGTATAGAAAATGTAAGTTTGAAGCTAATCAAATATCGAATTGGAAAAGTTGTCAAAAATAACGGTAAAGCCTAGCTACTACTAACTTGCTATTTAAGATGATAAGATTTATTGGGCTACAAACCCGCATACTCAAAAATTCTAAAGAATCTGATTAAAAGGATAAACATTTTCATGAATATTTTTTTGAATTTACCTGAGCTTTGTGTTGTAGTAGATATGAAGCATATATTTGTAAAAAATTAGCGGAAAAAGAATAAAATTGTTTGCATTGAAAAAGTTCTCTGTGCCAATACTTTTTTCCGGCAGTGTATGTATTTTGTTTCACTTCAAAGGATGTAAAACTTATTCGTTCCATTCAATGCAATCTCCGACATAGGTTGCATATGTCGCTGCCCTTATGTGATATTTTGCCTAAAAATCTCCACTGCTAATATTTGCCCCTTACGCTTCCAAGCAAGCATAGAATATTCGCTTACTGCCTTTAGCGTTTCTCGCACACTTATCTATCTATGTACGAGTATATCTCCTAAGCAGAGCTGTTTACACTTCACTTTGCCATTCCAAGTTGGTGTTTGTGTTACACGATGGCTGTTTAAATATTTTATGCAAGTTTTACATTTTCTTTAGGCACACAAACGTGGAACATATTCATATTTGTAAGCGCTCGTCTAAAGATCTATAGACGAGCAGAGAGTTTCACCATAAAGTAAAGAAATTGAAGTTCCTTTCAAATATAGAACTTAAACAAGTGTGCTTTGATGCGTTTGATGCCTGTTTTGTGTATACTAGAATATCAATGAGGAAGTTTGTAAGCGTAGTGAGGCATAGCTGCTAACTTACATACATACATACATAAGTGTATTTTTTTGAAAGCGGTGCGTGTGAATCGCTTTTTCACTTAACAACATCACCTTAATCTACCTCTCGTCACCTTAAAACGTATTTATTCATTTTGGTAGTATGGCACCGTCAAAATTTTGTAGAAATGTATAGATTGTACTGGCGGCATACACCGAAGCCATTGTAGTCTCAGCATACTTGGCGTATTAGTTTATGTGAGATTATGGATATCCTTTAGGCAGTGACACTATAGCATACATAGTATATGCGGTAGGACAAAGTGCATCCTTCTTGGGAGGAAATTATTGAACTTAAATAGGGCATTAAAAACCGGAGAAGAAAAGGACTGGTCCGAATATCATATCGAACAGAAAGACTACTACAGGCGAGTTCTAATATCAAAACTAAACTCGGCAGTGATATTAATAACACGAAATACTCTGCCCGTCTGTCTCAGGTCCATACTTCAACAAGACCTAACGGTTAGGCTTGATTCTCTCAGAAAATTTGATTGATCTTTATCTTGCCGCAGCTGTAGCAGTTTAATTCTGGTACTTGAGGAGCCAAAAACATTTTTCATAGCTTCTTTTCACGAATTTAAGTCAACTGGCTCAGATGGGGTGTTATAGAGATAGGCGTAACATCTTTTAGAGCCAGTCTGGCAGCTATGTTCCACTCTTTGGAGGAATACTTAAAAGTAATAAATTGGATTATTGGCGAAAGGTGGCGTCGACATCAAATCAGGGTCTGCACTATCAGCCAAGCTGCACTAAACGTCTTGCAAACTACGGTTCTTTGGAGCATCCAATTGAAACGGTACGAATTTCAGGACCAAGCATAGCGGGAACTCTCAGGTACAGCAGCACTCCAATGAACAAGGATAATGAAATCCGTTGGTGCAATACTGACACCCTGTGCAAAATTTCTTAACAGGCGGAGGAAAAGTGATCTTGGAGCCCTGATAGGACTGATTACGGGAACAATCTATGGCGACTACATATGGCATCAACGGGGCCCACTGTGTCCATCTTGACAATGCAGAGCAATAACTCTGCAACTATCCGCCCTTCGCCAGACTGAAATAGTAAATTATTGGATTATCGGGTGGATATATTGAGATTAAACGAGCGACATTATCTCTTCATCACCATATTTCTTATATTTGTAGCAGAGTCTTGTAAGTTTGCAAATGCCAATCCTCTTAATCCTTTCTCGGTGCCTTAAGCACATTGGCCAATATTGCCTGAGTGCTTGAACACATTTTTTTCTCATTTTAACTGAAAATAAATTTGAGAGCCAAAATTTTACCTTGTTTTATTCCTTTGAAAAGAATTTATACACTTACATCTTTTTTTTACTATTTTCCTCCATTCCTTTTCCTTTCCTACACTTTTAAAGTCGACTTCCCTTCGCTGATAGCAAGCTGCATTGTGCTCTTAAGATATTTATTCTTCAGTTTCCGTTACTTCTTCTTTACAACTCTTGCCTTGAAGACTTCGGCTATTTTAAGCCAATTTCGCCAAATTTTATGACTTCAAGCTACATGAAGATTCACATAAAAATACATACACAGATACATAAGTATGTATATAGGAGTATATGTATGTATGCCAGCACCTATGTATGTTTGTATATGCCTTCAGTAGATGCGAGTGTGTCCATTAGGGCGGGTCAAAAAACACAAAATGTTTGATACGAAAGTTGTATTGGTCCTTAAAGGTGCTATTTTAATTCCTTATTCTATAAAAGAAATCCTGTTTCTCTGCGAAAATATCTTCGTCTACGGAATGAGTTTGAAAAACTGAAAATAAGAGTGGGAATACCAATTTCTCAAATTTTTACAACGACTTGTGCAGATCAAGTCCGGAATATATTTTCCCTCATAAAATCTTACACAAATAAATTGGGAAAATGAAAAGTAAGTATTATCAATATTTTAATCAATTAATCTTTATTTCCTACATAATTTATTAATTGATTAAAATATTGATGTTACTTACAATTAATTTGCCCAATTTACTTTTTTATGATTTTATAATAGAAAATAAGTGCCAGACTTGATCTACACAAGCCGTTGTAAAAATTTGAAAAATTTCAAGCTCATTCCGCAGATTGAAGAAATTGTCACAGAGAACCCGGACCTCTTTTCTAGAATAAGGAATTAAAATAGCACCTTTTAAGACCAATACAATTTTCGTATCAAACATTTTGTGTTTTTCGACCCGCCCTAATGCCCATCCTCCACAGCGTCCGCCATTTTTTTTTTGGTGCTACAAATGGAGCCATCTCATTTCGATTTCTGTCTTATTTCCAACTCACTCACATACGAGCATCTTCCTTGCATTGCATCCTCAATTGGTCTTAAATTAAGCCAACGACTGAGTGCCATAGACTACGGTTGGAATCAACAGGAGCAGAACGCCGGATATAGATATCAGCCTTTCTGGTACCATCAAATTGAAATTCAATGGAAATTTTATGCTCTTTGTTTTCATTGTGGTAGTTGCAGAGTGCTACTGTCTGCTTGTACATGTGTATGTACACATACATATATATTCGCCTCCAAGGTATTCACCATTCAGCGCATCCATGCAACGAGATGCCATGCAATGTGCAATGGTTCGAGCCCAATGTGTAGGACATTTCAATGGATTATGGCACTATATTGTATTCATGCTGCTCCTATTCAACTCAATGCTATTTTACGGTTTATTAGTTTCCTTGCAGCACGTCTCACTTTGTTGGCTTGCTTGCTACAGGTGCAAGTGTATGTACTGTGCTTGGAATTACTACTTATACAAATGTATTCGTACATTGGAGACAGTGTCGTTTCACTTATCTTGTTGCTTGTCAGTGTACATGGTAGATATAGGAAAATATGTATGTATATATACACACATGTGTACCTTTCTGGAAATGCCTGATTTGAGTCTATTTGTCTATCTTGGTAGTTAGAAGAGCTTCAAATATGTGAACAAATTTCCCAGGAGTGATCAAAAGCTAGTGAATAATTTGAATAGCAAGGGGATAGGTTGAGGAGACAAGGTATTCAATCAAGTGCCATTTGGGAGAGAAATTCGTGTTTTCCTAGTTTTATGGTATTAAAAATTACATTTCATTTAGTGCTAAGTACTATACATATACACATATGTGTGTACTTATGTATGACTGCAGGTATGAATATGTATTGTAAAAAAATACATTAAGCGGAAGTCTGATAAGCTAATAAGAAGAATGCCTTTTATGTGTTAAATATCCCCATCTGAGGATTAAAGGGAAAAATCCTAGATATGTTAGTTTTAGAAAACTGAATTGAAAACCTTATTTTGCGCTACATAGGTGGATAAAAGTGGTGTGTGGATCCCATGCGCGACTACGGTGAAACTTCTTCCCATTGTCCATATAGCTTCCCATAATCTATGAGAACTTGTATGCCTTATGATGAACGGCTATCTTAATGTTAATCTAAATTTCAACCTAAATCTTAATCTCTGTATTAATCTTAATAATTAAATAATTTTAATCCAAATATTAATTGTAAATTTTATCTCAATCTTAATCTTAATCTAAATCTTAATCTTAATCGCAATCTTAATATCAATCTCACTCTCAATCTCAACCTCAATACCAATGTCAATCTCAATTTCAGTCTCCATCTCCATCTAAACCTAAATCTTAATCCTAATCTGAACCTCAATCCTCCACCTCAATTTCAATCTCGATCTCGATCTCCATCTACATCTCCATTTCAATCTCAATCTCAATCTAAATCTTAGTATTAATCTTAACTTTAATCTTAACTTTAATCTTAATCTCAATCTCAATCTCAATCTCAATTTCAACCTCAATCTCAATCTCAATCTCAATTTCAATCTCAATCTCAATCTCAATTTAAATCTTAACCTTAATCTTAATCTCAATCTTAATCTCAATCTCAATCCCAATCTCAATCTCAATCTCAATCTCAATCTCAATCTCAATCTCAATCTCAATCTCAATCTCAATCTCAATCTAAATCTCAATCTCAATCACAATCTCAATCTCAATCTCAATCTCAATCTCAGCCTCAATCTCAATCTCAATCTCAATCTCAATCTCAATCTCAATCTCAATCTCAATCTCAATCTCAATCTCAATCTCAATCTCAATCTCAATCTCAATCTCAATCTCAATCTCAATCTCAATTTCAACCTCAATCTCAATTTCAGTCTAAATCTTAAACTTAATCTTAATTTAATCGTGCCCAACCACCCCCCTGTCTTCTTCTGTCGCATGGGTATTGATCCCACTGACACTTATGGCTGGTTTCTCCAACTCAACTTAACTTAGTTTAGCCACTTTTTGGACTTAAGTCAAAAGTTAGCCTACGTTTTACACATCTTATTCTTGGCTAAGTCAAGAAAATTGACTTAACTAAGTTAAGTTGAGTTGGAGAAACCAGCCCTGAGACACTCCCATTTCAAGACCGTAGCTCACGATGACCCTGATTTTCACCAAATACTTCGGATCTAGACTAGTATGTATGTTTGTATCTCGCCTCCCTCCCTAATCCAGGGTATCATGCGTGTCCGTGTGCAGTGAATTTTTTGCAGTCAGGAGATCTCGGCCTGCATACGAACGGCGCCTTCCGGATACCTGTCCACCTCCGGAAGTAATGGTGTACTTCTTAGAGCATGTGGCTTGGGTGTGACTGATCCCTCTCTGCCCTTAAAACTGTTCGGCGAAAGAATGCATACTAAACATTCAGTCCCGCATCTCTGCATGGGTTAAATTTCCGCCAAGGGACGCAGCATAAACAGAAACACAAAAGCTTTAGGCAACGCGAAGTCAACTCCAAGGATGCCTTCATTGTCAGCCTCTTTGTACAAATCCGAAAATTCCGCAGCGCTCAATACCGATTTCAGCGAACTCTTAGAGGGAGGTAGGATATCGGCGATTGGGGCGCAGAATAGATATGTACATCCAAGGCTGCCATGAACAAACTCCGTGAGGGTAGCTCAGCAATGTTTGCGAATATAGAGACAGCCGGAAGAACCACGCCCACTCAGGCAAAACTGTGGGATCTGACAACCAACTGTTTTTAGGTGAGAAAAAAGATTTGTGCGGCGACCCGAAAAAATCAGATACAGATGAAGCTGGTGGAGAGGGCTAAAAGCGTGAAACGGGAGGAAATAAATAAGGCCTTCTAGGTTCTTTAATGAGAGCAATGTCTGTTTAAACTGGCAAATTTAACAACCAAATAAAAAGTGGTTAAGAACCCGTTTAAATTGTGTATCCAGATCACCGAAACATCCGTGTATATAAGTTAGCTAGGTAGCGCTCGTTCAAGTTCTTAAATACTTAAGCGAGCAGTGAAATTTAGTTGTACTTAAATCAGTACCTACATATGTATGTAGGAGCACCTATTGCCTTCATTATTTGCGGAAATCGACACTTAAATGACCCACGAGCTTGAATAACATTGTAAGAGAACGTTTATTCTATTAGCGAAGCCCAGAGCAGGCATGGTAAGG
>NW_016176836.1:0-8930 GCF_001687245.7 Rhagoletis zephyria | reverse complement strand
TCGAACTGGCTGCCGAGATAGGTCGATCTTCCACTCAGCCATCGAATTACAATTTGTTTTAACCGTTTTCAGGCAACAATTTTGAGACAAAACTGTTTAGAAGTTCTGGATATTTTTGAAGGAGAAAGGTGACAATAATTTCTTCTTTTAGATGATCCTTTATACAATCGTATCACATCTTGAATGGGTGCTAAGTGGTAAATTATCACCTTTATTATTACCTTTGTGCATCCATTTTCCGCTGGTTCCAACTAGGATAGTGCGATGCCAACAATATCTACAAAATGTTGAAAAGAAATGCAATCGGCCTTACATAAATACCTATCTGTGGACATTGAACAAAAATTATTAAAGGCCATGTTAATATGGCGGTAAGACAGACATACGCGCGTTGAAAAATCATGCGAATTACAGAAATCTTGGAAATATTTCTTATATCGAGAAGTTTTTTTTTTGTCAAATTTCCACAGATATGTAAATCGTCGATATTTTTGCAAAACCGCCCATCGACCAGTTGCAAAACCGCCTAAATCGTCGTTGTGGCAAAAATAAGATTTAATAACCCTGAATTCCAGGCATCGAGATTTATGCAGAAACATCGTAAAATGGCTATTAAAACAACAATTATCAGGGTTGAATACTAAAACTGATGTGGATGCACTTAAACATTTTTAACCGACTTCAAAAAAAGGAGAAGGTTATCAATTCGTGGAAATATTTTTAATTTTTTTTGTATTTATGTTACTGCATAACTTTTGACCACGTCAACCGATTTTCATAATTCTTTTTCTATCGGAAAGGTAGCGCCTTCGAGGTGGTCCCATACTAATTTGGTTTAGATGGAATCTGCACACCACCAGCGAACCACAGCCAAGTTCACGCTTTCAAAGTAGAACACCCGCAAGCATATGAAATTGAACAAAGCCAGAGCGAAATGTGATAGATTTATTTTAACGCCAGTTGCGCTGGGCAATGGCGGCAGTACATACCAAAGTAGGCCGTATGTGCATAAATACATACATATGTGTACATGTAGATAAGTATGTTTACTTGGGTCAAGTCTTTCAATCCATTTGCAATCAACTTGCCGATAAGCTAGTGACTTGCAATTTTAAGCTCAGGTCTGAACTCGATGACAATGCAATATTAAAGATGAAGTCATCCGCTGGGGGGCACAGGAGTCGAGATATTTAGAGAACCCGTTTTTATGGTCCGCTATGGTTCATATTTATTAAGCTTTTTTAAAAATAATTTTTTACTATTGTCTTATTTCGTTTCCTTTCAAGATTTTAGAAAAAAACAACAACGTATAGCCCTATTTATCTTTAACTTTCCGTTATTTTAATTATATATAAGACGAAATGGAATCAGCTGTTTCCGCTATTGCTCTAATGATTTTGAAGTAAGCGAAATATTAAACTTCGTCGTTGGACGTAGTTGTGTTTCCGCTATAACTGAAAAGTGTATAACTTCTAAGCGCTCGAGACTCCATCTGGGAAAAAGTTTCAAAAAAAAACAGGAAGCTTTCACCGAATGTGAAAAATCAAAGCCATTTCAAAAATTTTTTTGTATTCAAAATTTTTAAGCTGTTAGTACGAAGCGTTAGCTTAATTTGTTACATTTGCAATGATACCTTTTTATGTGATTGGAAAAAGAAACAGCGAACTTATAAGTAATTTTTCCGGCTGAAATTTAGTACTTTATCAATTTTTGGCACTCCCCTCATTTTTAGGAAAATATTTTGAATATTTCTAAAAGTATATGGATTTAATTACGCCATAGGTTGCTGAAAATGTGTAACTGTATACCATTTTTAATTTGATCACATGCATACATATTATCTCCGTTTATTAGCAAATCGCGGCGTTCTATCAAATTCCCTAAAACACTGTCTGCTCACAATCTGTGCATTAGGAGTATGGCTTATTTCGTCTGTACATAAACCAAACGTGACTGCAGCTAAGCAATGTAAGTTGCCAGAATTGGAGGAGGAACTACAGCAGCTATAAAAACTAAATTAGACTGTACCAAGGCGAAGGGGCGGACGCCATGGAGGTGTAAGTATTTAGATTTGAAATTTATTTTGCAACAGCAACGTTAATTGGCATATAATGGACTGGTCGATTCTTTGATTAAATTCCAATCGAATGTGTAAACAAGAATGCAGCCTATGCAGTTGCTGGTGTAGAGTTAGCAACAATAACAAATAGCTTATTAACAACCGAAACATGAGCAGCAGCAGAGGCAGAGGCACTTCATTGCCAACAGCAACAAAATATTATCAGAAGTTTGACCAAGGAGCAAAAGCATTTTGCTTAACCTACAAGTGTGTGTGTGTGTGTGCGAATATATTCCCAGCAATAATCGTTGGACCATGTGGCCCATTTGCGCCACACGAAAGTACTTAGAAAATACTCCTACGTAAATGCAGCAGCCGACCGATTCAGGTCTCTATGTACACCAGCTTACAGTTATCCGATCATTGCTCAGTTTTAACGATCGTAACTCCGAGATGATGTTTATTGAGCTGTGCTGCTAAAAGGTAGGTGCCTCCATGGAGTAATCCCTTGGAGTAGTTTTGTTCTACTCTGACGTAATACAAAGCTGGGATATATGGTCCTGCCCAAGGACATCGCAATGTTAAATGGACCATATACATTTCGGTTAATTTTTGAGTACTCATTGATCCTTAGGGAGTACTCTTTACATGCGCGCATGGAGTAGTCGCAATTTTTACAGGGTGCATACATACATAATCATGTATGTATGCAAGAGTGTGTGTGTGTGTGGGTAATTGTGTTCGGGTCATTGCTTTGCATGAATTGTTGTTATGTAGCGTAAATTGAAATTGAATTTCGTAAATTGAATTTTTCTTTATTAAATATTTATGTGCATGCATTACCCCACATACATATATGTATGTACACGCGTGTATGTGCATATGTATGTAAGTAAATGCATATTTAAGACCAACAATTGCAACATAAAATAGTTAAGGGCATTGCAGCAGAGCAGCCGGGGGCGGGGAGGCGGGGGGTCGGTCGCATGTGACAAGGACCGGATGCCAACAGCGCACGACGAAGATTCGGACATTTCAATTCATTTAAAGCTGATGAACCGCATTCGATGGCACTCATACGCAAGGTGGTGTGCAAATATGCATTTCTGCTCAACGAAGCAAGCGGCCGGGAGCGGAGACGAAAGTGTCTGTCGGCAGCAGACTTTCAAGTTTCATAAGTAGTATTTTGGCATGTTTTAATAAGAGGGCTGTGCCTGTAAAATTATTGTAAATAATTGTAAAAAGTGTAAATAATTTACAATTTACAATTGTTTACAAAATTTTATTTACAATATTTTACAATAATTTACAATACTTTTCAATTATTTACAATGTAAGTGTAAAAAGTATGAAAATTTGCGTAAGTGCACAACCCTGCTTAATACTCATAAGTAATAGTGATGGAGAACTATCGATGGGGCTACCGATAGTATCGATGGTTTCATTTTGCCGCCACAATCAAATTTTTCTAAACACTATCAATAGTTGTAGGTTGTTCATATTTTTGGAATTGAACTATAAAAGATGCATTATGCCTGCATATGTATGTATGTTGTGAACAAAGGTTTGTAAATATGTTCTTCATGGTTTTTGTTATAAAATTTTTAATTCAAATACACGATCTCATTTTTGTGTATATGTACAAATAATCCTTATGATTTTTGTAGTTAAAAAAATGGGTTATTTAAGAAAAAGATTTCTTCCTGGCTGTTATTAACTTATATAGTAAATGGAAGAAATTAACAGGCGATGGAATCTGCCAAATTTTTTTTGGACCATACAAAATTTATTCAAATTTGCCTATTTACAAAATGTTATGCCCAGTTTCACCAATCAATTTTAAATTTGTCGGGCCGTGATAATTTAAAATGACAAATTTTTTTAGGAGATTATGCTATTTTAAATTTTAAGTAGGATACATTTTAAAATTGATTGGTGAAACTGGCCTCTAGTGTTATATCTCAACATATGTAAGAGAGCTTTTGATAGTATGTATACACTAACGATAGTATTCCAACACTAGTAAGTATGTATGTTTGCGTATACCCAGCAAACAATTAGGTTTGATATACACTTGAGAATGATTTGAAATCAAAGCCTTTATCACAGTATACAGTAAACCAGCCATTGACAATATGCTTATTTGAAAATTAATACATGAAATATTGTGCATGTATAGGATTCTTTTGTCATTAACCCATAGGCAATGACTGGTGCTAAAGTACCCACAAATGTTTGTTGATATATTTGAAATGTAAATTTTGACAGCGAAATTCGTAAAAAATATAATAAAACAAAAATATTGTTGATTACTACATGGGAGGTGGTCGTGGTTATTGACAGGTTTCGCAAAAATTTAATACTAACCTAAATTATACCAAAGGCAACTTCGGCACCGACTTTCGTTAAAATATCTACATAAATTTTGTTCGAGTTAGGCTGTTTACAAACAGACACGACTGAACCAATTCATTTCGTCATTCTGAATATTTTGATAAAAATGTATGTAAGAATATGTGTATATACATTTTATACAAATACATACAAATTTGTTCGAACGTCAATATATAACTTTGTGTACATATTTCATTAAAACTTTGGAGGTCTCCACTATAAGAGTTGTATATTTGAAAATTAGAGAGTTCTACCTTTAAGTTAAGTAATACTTGTTTTACCCCCTAATTTATGGGACCATTTTCCAAAGTCAGCCCACCGTTATTCACTCAAAGTTGTATTCGGAACACGATATGTCTTATGTAGGAACTGCATCCGGTTATAATCGATTACGCTGCAAGCCTGATTTGCTTGGAATTTTGTTTTTCTCGTTGTTTTGTTTTATGTTACTTGAAAATATTTTTCACTATAAGAAAATATTGAAATTCATTTCATTTGGGTTAAAGAAAACGACAACTGTGAAAAAATATCAACCAATACATTCAAATAAATTGTCAAATAAGCATATTTACATTTTTTGTTTTGCCTATCTGGATTACTGTATACTGTGGTTTTTATCAAATGTCAAACATTTGAAAATGATTTGATATTGATTTGAAAATTACAGCTTTCTCAATAAAAAGGGGAGTTTGATCTCCATTTGAGAATATGGTTAACTCTCAAATCAATTTCAAAGGTTATTTATCAAATGTACTTTAAATGTGGAAATAAAATTTATAAAAGGAAATGTATATTTTATATTTATTTTTTCTTCGCGATGTACATATGAATGTACATAACAAAAGAAACAATTAAGATAAAGTAATTCATAATAAATTCGTCTTGAAGGGCTGCAGCTTTTTCAATCGGCGCAAACATCAAATCCACTATTTGTGGGCTTTTTCTTTGAAATTTTTTCTATTCATTGTTTTTTTCAATTGATCTTAATTTTATTCTTACAATTTTCGATTTAACTGCGCAGTTTTATAACGTTTGATACTTGACATCTTTCTTCAAATCAACCTCAAATGAATTTCAAATGTAAAATTTAAACGTCGCTTTCAATTTGAAAATTATTTGAGAAAAACATTTGATATCAAATTGAGAAATACATTTTTCTCAAACGTTTGAAACTGTGTTTGCTGGGATGGCTGGGTAGTACCAGGCTGCCAAGTGTAGCACTTACCACTTTTACTCATACATTNGTCGCTTTCAATTTGAGAATCATTTGCGAAAAACATTTGATATCAAATTGAGAAATACATTTTTCTCAAACGTTTGAAACTGTGTTTGCTGGGTATGAGTTATTGCTTATGTGTGTGTATGTATGCACCTATGTGTGCATTTTGTAGTGCGTTGGAGCAAGCAATTAATTTTGTTGTTATTCATTTGTTGTTTTTAACTTTTACCTATCTACCTATGTACATAGGTGCATACATTCATATGTATGTATGTATTTTGAAGACATTGATGGCACACTAGCAATGCTGAGTGAGTGACTGACACTTGTCAATTCTTTCCTTCTGTTGCCAACGAATTGCTTTAGCTGCCTATTTTAAGGATAATGACAATTACATTTGAAAATAACTGCACTTAGATGTGTGCATTGTATGCTTACATACATATCTGTAGATATTTAGGTAATATTTATTCACTTGTACATACATATGTACGTTCATGGCAGCCCAGCAGCAAATGAAGTCGCATTTTTTTACGGGATATTTTCTCTTGTAAAAACAGAAAATCGAGGTAGTCTAAAAAAAATACTTAGTACCTTAGAAAAATTCAGGTTTTTTTGTAAAAAGACATAATTAGAAGCGAACAATTTTTTTTTTGGAATTTCACTTTAAAGGATTTTATTTCAAACTTCCTATTTAGATATGCACCCTCATGAATTTGCAGGAAGAATAACTTCGGACTAAATCCTGCAACTTCATACTCAGGGTAAGTTTAGTTTACTCTCACGAAATTGCTCTCAGTTACAGGAAATTACAGGAAATTTGCCTGCTGGAACGCTTTTTGGACTAAATCCTGCCGGCAAATTATTCTGCTGCTGGAACGCAACTAATATATTTATTTTAAATAAAGTGTTTTAATTAATTTTTATAATTAACCATCTTACCAACACTGATATTACAAACATTTATTCTAACTTGGTGTTTACACAGGACAATCTTGTGAAGACATAACAATTTGCAACTTCCCCTCCTAGAGAACTTTCATTTTGCTCTCTCAATTTCCTCGACTTTGCAAGTTTTTTGGATACATCAACACCCAAACTGGATAGCTTTTGATAACTTTTGACTACATTAATGCGCATAGTGTCTTTGATTTTGGGCAGTGACGTTTACATAACTGCCGCCCCCTAAATTGGAGCGCTAACAGGCCAACGGCAGTTTACTGTCAAAAATTTCTCATGCACATACAACTTGTACGGGACCAACCGGAATTAAACGGCGTGCGTAAAACGCTAACTCAAATTCCAAAATTTGTGTTGCGTGACATTTCGATTTGACATTTTCGCACGACTATGAATTCAAACTTGTAAATTTGGCAAAAATGCAACTCTGAGAAATCACTCACGCAAATTGATTTCGGTTAAGCAAATGTGAAAAACTTGCGTGCCTGCGTAGAAAAGTCCACGCCGCACAGTGCCGCCTAAGTGGACAAAAATCGAAAAATTCGTTATCTGCAATGTGAACGTATTCGCTATTTTTGTAAAAACAATTTATTTAATAAAAAGAATTAGACAGATATTTCCCTAAAAATTAAATTATATGCCGCCAGAAAGCCACTAATGTCGACAAATTGTATACTAAGAATTTTAATGAGAGCGAAGCCATGCGTAAGCTCTTCACGGAAACAAATGTCAAAAAAAAATTTTTTTAAATAAAATGTTGGTTTGACGTTTCTTGTTTCCATATAGATAGTAGAGAATTACAGGATTTAAAATTTTGGAATAAAATTAAACACAGGGTGTCCCTGACAAAATTTTAAAAAATTCAAAATTTTAATGGAATGAATAAAAAATATATGTAAAAATGGGTTATTTTTTATTATTTTAATAAATAGTACGGGTTTTTCGCTTTAGAAAGAAGAAGTAACAACTTGCTAATTTTTTGCACTTTCTGAAGTACATACTGCGTTTTTTGCTAACGCATAACATATTTTTTTTTCATTTTTTGTCTGTGCCATGAGATCTGCACGATTCGTTCTATCTTCAAAAATGACATGTCAGATTAAAAAGCTTGACCTGTGGACAATAGAAAGTTTATTTTTTTTTTTAAGAGTTGCTAAAATTAGATTGTTAAAAAATTGCACCGAAATTTGTATCTAAGTTAAATTAATTATTTAGAGATGGGTATCAATCGAAATGTGTATTAACTACACTTAGAGGGTTGCCACCTGTTTACAAAATCAAATTCCATTTGAATTAAAGGAATAAGGTAATTGAAATAGAAAGGTATCACCTCAGAGGTGATCCACGGTAAAAAAAAAATAAAAATTACCGTAGATCCACAGTAAAAAATTGCGGTAGATCCACGTTGATTTCTAAGAGTGTATTTGCTGTAAATCCACGGCAAAAAATTACCGTGGATTCAAGGCGTTTTAGAAGTGCGCTAATAACTGCCTTTTTAACAGTGGATCTACGAAGAAAATTACCTTGGATCCGAGGTTATCTATTTTTTTGAGCAAACTGTAGTCCAAAGTCCTCCGATTGGTACCGTTGGAAAGCTGGAGATCCCATTTTCAAAACTACCCACTTCTAGGTGCGAGAACCTTTTAGATTTTAAGATATTTAGTATTAAAATTTGTTTAATTGCTTAGTGAACAACACTATATATTAGACAAATCAAGAAACATAATAGACGTACACATGGGTAGATAGAATTCTCCTTTCTGTGTTGTCGGAGAAGAGAAGCGGAACTTTTTTCTGCATAGGCGGCCTTCGGTCGCGCATAGGAAATCGAAGTTCACCACGAAAAGTCACTATTAGTGGCTACATACTGCTTACTGAATACCAGGGTAAATCGCTTCCCATCCGGGGAAGCAGTGATCGCCGGATTAGAAATTGTGAACAGGAGAAATTATTGGTGGTAGTAAACTACCACAACGGTCGAAAAAAAGTATGTGTTGAGTAAGGGAAGTGATTCTCACATTCCTAGCAATGAAGATTTTTTCTTATTAATAGATTTACAAAAAAACCATGTCTTTCGATTTCCTAAGGGGTTAAGTTTATTCATATAGCTGAATAGGTACGCTTTTGTGCGAATTTTCATAATTTTTATCAAATTGCTTATACAAAAACATCTATGTACATGTGTACAAATGTACATACATACATACGTTGTATGTATTTACGCACGTGCAATTTATTTGGTTTTGTTAGTTTGCTTTGTTTGTGTTTATTTTGACTTGATTGTTTTGGAATATTTCA
>NW_016176835.1:5350-8930 GCF_001687245.7 Rhagoletis zephyria | reverse complement strand
GTCATTTCAAATAAAAATTCAGTTTAATGAAACTCCACGAAGTCTAACTAGGTTTGTACTCCGTAGGTTCACACAGGCATATCGCCAGGGCGGCAAAACCGAAGTTTTCGAGTTGGGCTCTTTACGCCAGCAACTGTTGGGCATACATATGTGCAAAAAGACCAGCTGATCTGGAAGCACATAAGAACTAACGTCAACGACCGCATGCACATAAGCGGAATACAACCGATTTTGAGGGAGCGTAGCAAAAAGAATCCAGAGAGGAAGAAGACACTGGAGAAGGGAGATCATACATACATACATAANTATAAGAACTGACGTCAACGACCGAGCGTAGCAAAAAGAATCCAGAGAGGAAGAAGACACTGGAGAAGGGACATCATACATACATACATAATTAATAAACCTTCCAAGCACAGGAACCAACGCGGGAAGCGCAGCGAGAGCTTCCAAACGCTCCGATCCAGGCGCTCTGAAAGTGGATTGTGTAATTTTTCTTACTCCCATTACACTATCTTTTTTTTTGCCTGCTATTTTAAATTACACTTTCTCCTGTCATTCTTCAATTAGTTTATTTTTTTTGNTGGATTGTGTAATTTTTCTTACTCCCATTACACTATCTTTTTTTTTGAATGCTATTTTAAATTACACTTTCTCCTGTCATTCTTCAATTAGTTTATTTTTTTTGCTCTTTTTTACAATTATCACCGTTTGTTTCTTCGCACATGATCCGTTTATGTTAAATTTATTGCGAGAACTTTTCTTCAATTAGTTAATCCTTTATTTTGAATTTGCCGCAGATGTTTAGTCATAAATATGTATTTCTATCTTTACATGAATTCCTATATCTAAGTTTTCATTTTTCTCCATACCGCTTTTTGGTTAGTTTAGTAGCAGTTGTTACGATTTTTTTTCTTACCCCCATATATTGTTGAGTTTTCGATATTTTGTTGGTTAAGATGCCTATCCGCGAAGCTATTCCGTGGAATTTAATTATAGTTTTTTTATTTTAATTGAGAATCAATTTAAATTTAGATCTAAAGAATTTTTCCTCCAAAAGGTGTCGTATCAAAGCGCGTGGTCCCAATGAGTTTGACACTTCGACATTTGTCATTGTAGACCCAAATATGCTCCCTCTATGATAAACACATACTCTCCCGTACTCGCTGGAAAGCTTGTACATACGTACGTCCATATTTTTTTGTTTTCAGCAACCTGCCTCCCGCATGCAGGCGCCTTCATCGTTGGAGAGACCGATGAGTGCTAGAATTTAAGCGTATAAATGTACTAACGTACATGCATATAATTATATGCATTGACTTATATTCTTGGTTTCTTGTGAAATTTGTACATAGAGGTAGTAGCTTTGAGATATCTACAGCGGCGTACATGATTATTGGGCCAGGTTCCTTTCGAATGAAGGCTTAGGTAGATAAGTATAGATCTAATTACAAAGTTGAAATACAAATATTAAGTTCACAAGCAAGAATTATATGAATCAAAAATTGTTAAACTTTCCATCTAGTTTGAATTAGTTTTCAGTTGAGGTCTAAGAACAAGGAATTTGAATTTAATGAATCGTCAAGCTGTAGCTTTTAGTATATAGTAATAGGTCAAATTATTGCAGTAAGTATTGTTATTTTTGTAATGAATAAAAGATTCCAATGTAGAGAAGTTGAAAAGATATAAGAATGAGTTGCTAAGATAATTGGTTTGGTGTGGGTGTTGCACTAGTGCAATAGAGGGGACATGGGTGTTGCTGACTTCAGGCTGTGGACAGGGATATGACAGATAAAATGACATACGGACACTAGTCAGGATTAGGGGACTATGCGATTTGAAGGAGTCATGGCAGAGTCCAAGGCTACGACGTGTTGATGGGGAGGGATGACTCCACCTGACAGGACTGGCCTTTTCTTCCATCATACCCTAACATCTATCTTACCTTTCTTATTTTTACCTCCACCTAGGCATGACCTATATTTTTGTTTACGTAGCTGAAGGTAAGGCTGGTGGAAACGACCCACCCATCCAACGAGCTTNCAAGGCTGGTGGAAACGACCCACCCATCCGACGAGCTTAGCCTGGGCTCGCCACCGTGCCTTCCCACCGCGTCGCTTTACCCCAACAACCAGTTACATAACAATGGCGCCCAACGGATAGCCCAGTCATCTTTTAGTCTTCCCACAAGTCTTCTGATCTTCTTTCTATCTACCACCCTGGATGTCTATATCTGCTATTTATCTGTGTCTATTTTTCTTGCTGTTCTTCTGTAAAATCTATCCCACTACTTTGACTCCAGTACTGATTAGGTTTGTTATGGCAGCGTTGCGTCGCCCCGATGAATTCAACAGGTGCTGTAATAACAAATATGAGGGGGGGGGGGGAAAAACTGCTTCGCCTTTGGAAGTGCCTTATATAAGCTCAAAGCTCGCATAAGTGACAAACAAAGGCAGGGTTGATACTAATTTGGGGGTAAATCTAATTTTCTCTATAGCTTCAAGCAGTTTAAGCTACCGTGTGTAGAGTTGCACACTTAACATGCGTGAGGTTTGCAGCGGGCGTATAGGGATAAGCTAGGGTTAGGGAAAAGTTTGGGAACCATATTTGAAGCTAGTGCTTTGGATGATGCTGTTCCAAATTTGGGGGGTATACATAAATGGGTGACCGCGACTTTTGACGGCAGACTGACTAGAGCAAACCCACTATGACCTCGCCTAGGTGCAACACCGAAAACACGCCAATCAAAATCATAAACTGTTTATCGAACATATACATTTATAAATATAGCTATCTTTTAATTTCTTCTGCCAAAACTAAGAAAAGGAATTCCCGGTAATTGATCGAATTAATAATAATGTCATATCTAGATACACATACAANTTTGGGGGGTATACATAAATGGGTGACCGCGACTTTTGACGGCAGACTGACTAGAGCAAACCCACTATGACCTCGCCTAGGTGCAACACCGAAAACACGCCAATCAAAATCATAAACTGTTTATCGAACATATACATTTATAAATATAGCTATCTTTTAATTTCTTCTGCCAAAACTAAGAAAAGGAATTCCCGGTAATTGATCGAATTAATAATAATGTCATATCTAGATACACATACAATTTTTCCATGTATTTACATTGAGAACATTATCTTTATTTTTTTCAGTATATTGAACCACAGAGCTATCCGTATTACTAGCTTTGCTTTATTTTGATTTTTTTTGGGAATCAATCACGTTTTATACCATCTATAGTCGAATAAACTGATTTTTTTTAGCTACATTTCTCTCGAAGTAGGGTTTTGTTTTTATATGTTGGTTATAAATCTACGGTTTTAACTCGAAGGTTGAGAACAACTTCAGTTAAGGCATACAGCACGTACTTGTTCTTTACGGTGATAAATTTTGATTTTGCTTACGAAAATTTTCCTTTTGGTGTGAAGGTGAGGGTGAATGGAAGAGCGAAATCCCGAGGAGAGAGTTGCTGGTGGATTAGGGCTATTTAGCACCGATAGGCCGGTGACTAGAAGTGTCACACGCGCGCTAGAGAACCAGGTCGTCGGGTCCCTATTCAATC
>NW_016176835.1:0-1924 GCF_001687245.7 Rhagoletis zephyria | reverse complement strand
CGAGGGGGATTTGTCATTTGACGCCGTGCAACATTCACTAACACCAGAGCAGACTGCGGCATTAGATAGGGTGAAAGTGCAGTTTCCCTCTTTCGCCGTTCTTGGTTTAGGTAGGACGGACATGGAAGAGCATGCGATCGAAGTCGTTGATGAGAATCTTCCAGTGAAACAGCGCCATTACCCCATTTCACCTGCAATACAGAAATTAATTTATGAAGAGCTAGACAGAATGTTGAGTATGGGGGTAATACAAGAAAGTAATAGTAGCTGGAACTCACCAGTTTCCCTTGTTTAGATGCCAGAAAAGTAAACGAACGTACCATAAAAGACGCGTATCCATTACCGCAAGTGTATGGAATCCTTAGCCGGCTCCAAAATACACGATATATATCTGCAATTGACTTGAAAGACGCCTTCTGGCAAATTCCAATAGAAAAAAAATCAAGAGAAAAGACAGCTTTCACTGTTCCAGCCAGGCCCCTATACCAATTTACGGTGATGCCTTTGGGACTTTGTAATGCCGCGCAGAGAATGTGCCGACTAATGGACAAGGGTATAACACCTGCTGTGTTACGTGAATATTTGTTTGTGTATTTAGATGATTTGTTGGTGTGTTCAGAAGATTTTTCGTCCCATTTATGTTTGCTGGAGAAGGTCGCTCGTTGCTTACGTGAAGCAAAACTAACTATTAACGTAGAAAAAAGTAAATTTTGTTATAAAGAGGTTAGTTATCTTGGCTACGTGCTTTTTTCAGTGTTAAAAGATTTCGACCATACGTGGAAGGGCTACCATTTACTATTATCACAGACCACGCGAGTCTCAAGTGGCTCATGAATCAGAAAGACTTATCTGGTAGGCTTGCTAGATGGAGCCTTACGTTACAGGGATACAACTTCGAAGTTGAACATCGCAAAGGTGCACAGAACGTCGTTCCAGATACGCTGTCACGCATGAATATGGAAGAAATCGCACTCAATGAAAGACTACTTGATTTATGCTTGGAGTCGCCCTATTTTAAATAGGAAGAGTACAAAGAGTTAATCAGGACCGTGACGGAGAACGAGGACAAATTACCTGACTTGCGAGTATCTGACGTCTACTTTTATAAACGGGCATAGTTTGACCGAACAGGGGACCTTCAAGCGGATCAAGCCTGGAAACTTTGGGTTCCATCGCAGCTGCGTAAAGGGTTGGTAGAATCCTCTCACGGCTCGCTCTCCACTGGTCATGGTGGCATCCAAAAGACGTTATCACGTATACGCGAAAAGTATTACTGGCCTGGTATGGCAGCCGAGGTACAGTCTCATGTGAAAGGCTGCGAAGTATGCAAAGCAAACAACACGCAGAATTTCTTTCATAAACCGAACATGGGAAAGCAACATATAACAGAGCGACCTTTCCAGCGTTTGTATATTGACTTCATGGGTCCCTACCCACGTACTTGTGATGGTAATGTCTTTGTGTTCGTGTGTCTTGATCACTTTTCAAAGTTTGTGTTCCTTCAACCTATGAAAAGAGCGACGTCAGCAGAGGTCATAAAATTCCTTGAAAAGGAAGTGTTTCATGTTTTTGGTGTACCAGAGTTTATCCATTCGGATAACGGAAAGCTGTTTGTTTCCGAAATATTTTCTAACTTCCTAGACAAATATGGAACGAGACATATCAAGACCGCTTTCTATTCCCCTCAAAGTAACGCCGCTGAGCGAGTAAATCGGCCGGTGTTAAAAATTGTTCGCTCATACATCAAGGATGACCGGAGATTTTGGGACAGACACATTAGCGATGCAGCGTTCACGTTACGTAGTGCAGTTCATTCGTCAATAAACTGTTCCCCATACTGCGCCACTTTCGGTATGCCTATGATACAACGTGGGGCATCGTATGGGATATACCGAAAACTTGGCTCAGTGATGGACGCAGACTA
>NW_016176832.1:0-8932 GCF_001687245.7 Rhagoletis zephyria | reverse complement strand
AACCTTAGTAAAGCGCAAGGCCTTGTCAAGAATGGCTTGCGTGTTACATCCCCCGCCAAAAGAAGGAAGTTAGGCGTCTTTTCTTTTGCGCCAAATTCCGCAAAAATTCAGGTCACTTCTTTGCGGTGATGTACTCGTTCGACAACGATTCGTTCTGGATGTTTACATCATCTCTACCAAATATGGTAGCCAGACGTCAGTAGCGACAGCGTGGAAAAAGAGAGTATCTTTTCTCCATAGCGACGGTCAAACGTTGGGCAAATGCTCGTTATGAGTCAGATTTGCATTAGCTGTTCTCACTCATCCACGACTTGTTTCACTGTCAACACAATTCAGCCGACGCCCCAAAAATGTTGTCAAAACTTTCGTTTTTGTTGTTGCTTTTCTCGTCGATCGAGTACTCATCAGGTACCTCTTTATAGTGTCAGAAAAGAACAATGTAACTAATTAATGTTAACAATATGATTAATGTCTCTTTTCAGCTTTGCGGTTATCCGATTCTTTGCTACTGGCAAGAAAGGTGCATAAAGTTAAATCAGAATCGGAGCTGAAAGAGTTGGAAATCAGGTGGCAGCAATTAAATGCAACTGCCGGTTTAACGGCCACAGAAATCTCGTTGTTGGAGAGCGTGCGCCTTGCTATTGTTGTTAAAATGGCGACTTTCACCGCTGCCTCTACTTCAAGCAGCACATCTTTAACTTTCACCACAATGAAGGCATCATACTCTACTGCCGCTACTACCGTAACAGCCGCTCTGAAGAGCTACACACCTGTTGCTGTTACTTCGCCAAAAGCGACTGCCTCACCGGTCGTTGCTCCTGTAACGGCGCCTTTCAAAATCGCCTTTGCAACTACCATTGGCAGTCCTTCCAGCACAAAGAAGATACGCGCTTTACAACCCGTGACCTTTACCTCCACCAAGGCATCTTTTCAGCCAGTAGTTGACACCACCACTCGTGCTTTTAGCACCCCTCGGCCGATGATAACCTCTTCACCGCAGATCTCAGCGCCTTTCGTTGTCAAAAGCGCTCCAGTCACGTCGTCGTCTCCTTCACCGCGCACTTCTGAAACAGTGATCAGCACCACTACGATGCGCTCGATCACTCGTGTGCCTCCGGCCACTGGGAAGTACTTTGTCAGTCTTTCAAGCACTGTTAGGCCAATGACTTTTGTTACACTGCCTACAGCAGCGCTGGCTATCACCACTCGGAATTCTCGGGTGATGCCTACCTCTCTTAGTCGCAGGCCTAAGTTCACCACTACTGCTTCAACGGTCTCTTCAGTTACCACCTTTGCACCCGTTCTTCTGAAGGCACAAAGCAAAACAGTGGTTCCACTTAACACCGTAACAGTCACACCAGCAGTCTTTCATTCTGTTTCTCTTGCCCCTTTTAGATCAGAGGTCAAAAGCAAAACAGTCAGAGCTAAACTGCCAGCCGTTCAGGCAAACGATTCTGCCAAAAGTACATTGCAGTTAGTAAACGTTTCTTTGACGCATAATGTCGTTCGCCCAGTCAATGTCATTCAAACGACGTCAGTTCACCCAGACACAACAACTTTGAGAGGTAAAAGTACATCCAGGCTCGGATTTAGCACTAATTCTCCTTCTCTGTACACGCAACAAAGCCTTCCCCGTCACACCAGTGCCCGCTTACGCAGATCGCTTTGCTTCAAAGACGTCAACAGTTGTCCAGGCAAACACGGTGAACGTTGCCCACTTTTGGTTCTGGTGTTCTGGCGTCATTTGCGTCGCGTCAGCACTGTTAGTCATCGTCTTCGGCTCGTTACTGTACAAGAGAAAAAGTCTATTGGATGCTTTGCGGGCTTCCGACCTTCCATGCGCAGAGAGAACACTAAACTTTTTGCGTCAACGAAGAGAGAACAGAACGCAGCCAAAACATTCGGGAAGAGAAACGGCGTCAGAGCCCCGCCTCACAGTGGCTGACATCGGACCTGTTGTCCCAGACAGACCGCTCAGACCTTGGAGAAGCGAGACAGACATTGACTACATCTACTCTGGCTCGTTTGTTGACGTGGATCTCTCTGATGATCAGATTTACGCGAACATAGAAGTGTCGGCAACTTCAGAGCCCTCAGCAACAGCACCAATTTGTGACACAGAACAATAACACGATAAAAATAAAATACAGTCAAAATATCATGTGCCCTTTCTACCCCAGTTCTGGCAACCAGGATGTTTTGAGTTACCGCTCTTTACGTAGTTTGTCCGACAGTGCTCACTTGTGCACTTTTCTCTTTCGTCGCTCAGTCGAACTATAACGGTAGCTTTTCATTGCCTCCTTCTGCAATGCTGGACGCTGGGCAGTCGGCATCATGCTTTGATGCACCAGAAAAAGAGTCAGGTGGACACTGAGAGAGAGAGAAGAGGGTGTCATTTGTCCTTTATAAACTCGAGCTTTGTCTGGAGAGATCATCATCCCAATTCTCGATCTGCCAGCAAAAATCACTCAAGATAAATCTCTCCTCAGCACAGACAACTCTAATCAGATGAAGTTCTTCACGGTGCTACTCATCTCTGCAGTGGTCACCTTGGCTCTGGCCTGGGGTCTTCATCATCACTCTTCAGGCCATCTATCATCAAATCATGTGCCCCGAACCAAGATATACCACCTCACACCTGAAGACAGTAAGTCATTGTCTGTTGTCTCAGTCCACAGTCTCACAATTACCGTTTAGGGGAGATTGATCTGTCTCTGTATCATCTCAATCAGTCACTTCATGCTCCACAAAGCCGCGACTCGCTGGCTCAGACAGTGTTAAAGTGCTCCGTATGGTCTGCCCGGCCACTCATCACACCCCTCCGTCAGAAGGCAGCTCTCATCTGGATTGAGGCTCAAAAGATCATTAATGCCAACAGCCTCTATCCAGAGATCAACCAGATTTTATCTACCCCCAAAAGAGATGCTCCAGAGCCCGCGACTGTTCGAAGGAAAGACCCTGCAGTATTCTCGAATGAAAGCCCTGGAGAACTCGCAGGCCGCACATCAACGAAATGCTAAAATTTTCAACCGCAACAGACGAGTTCCTGAGTTTGATACTGGCGAAGAAGTGTTTGTCTAGGCGCGCCATCAACTTAACCGAGGAATGCTGGAGCCCAAATATGAAGGGCCTTATGAGGTGGTGAACAGAATCGGAATGTCCACCGTTGAAGTAATGAAGGGCGGCAAACCTACAAAGTACCACGTCTCTCAACTGAAGTTTCGAGGAGAGCCCGTCCTTGCACCACGATCAATTTATCAGATGTTCACAGTGCTTGCTTGCCTAAGTTTAGCTGTGCCTACTTGTACTAGCAAAAGTTTGCACACGGCGAGCCCACTGTTGTGGAGAAGCACAAATCATATGGCCACCGTCGGTTACAACTTTACTACTCATGTGGCTATGATGATGAACCCTTGTCTCATCTTTAATGAGGGTTTAAGGGAAGGTCCCTCTGTTGAGGCAATTGTGAAAATCAGTCAACTTTCGTGTGAGAAAGCTTATAAAGAGAAGATATTGAGACTCCTGAGGAATGAATGCGATACAAGTGGAGATATTTCAGCTCTAGGGTTGCACAGTCATCATTTCACTCGCCGTTCTCGACGATTTCTAGTAGCCGCCGCATTTGCCTTAGGTGGTGTCGTCAGCTATGGAGTGATGGCTTTGGAGCACCAGTTCAGCAAATTTGCAGTACATCACGACTTGAAGAAAATGGACGATCAGCTAAAATTCGAAATGGACAGAGTGCATGCAGCAAATGCCAAATCAGCAGAGGTTGAGAGGAAGATTGTAGAAAGAATGAAGGAGCAGTGGATTCTCACAAAGAAAATTGAAGAGAACTTCACTATTGAACAACACTCCTCATCAATGCTGTCTACACTCCTTGAAACAATTGACCTAACCGAGATTCATTTAGGTTACCTGCTGGATGGGTTTCAGGCAGGAAAAGTGACTCCAGACTATCGGATGCTTTTCCGCGACAACCCACTGCTGAACTTTACTACACCTGTCAGAAGATGGACTGCCTATCCCTGTCAATTTATCGGTGATCAGTACTTTGTAATGAAGTTCGAAATCCCTGTCATCGATGAGAAGATTAAAATCCTGCAGGCAGTGTCCTTTTACGTGGTGACTGATGGACAGAATGGTGAACAGTGCTTGACTGTTTTCAAAGGCAATCAATACGTCATATGGGACCAGACATTCAACTGCACTCGCGACCTGCTTTGGGAGCCAATAAGAGAAGCAGAATTGGTCCTTGTGACACCAGAGCATCACACTTGTATTGAGCATGTCAACCGCACTTCCCACTGGACAAAAGTACAATGCAGTCAAAAGATGTTCAGGAGCTCAATTGTGCAACTGAAGCAGGATAAAGACAGTTTCTATGTTTACTGCTTCCAGCATGAGCTGAAAGTAAAGGGGTACGACGCAATTGCTTGCGGCAATGTAATCTACAAGTTCCCCAGAACACTAACTTTTTCAGTCGACGGAAATGAGCTAAAGGTGACGGAGGGTGAATACCAAACAAGGGTAGATGTCAGCTCTCGCATTAATGCAATCATCAACAACCGCACTTTCATCTCTGACGTTGATGAAAATCAAGCCATCTCTGATCTCTCCAAACTGATTCATGAAGAGGAGGTGGAGATTGAGCGCATCACCTGGAAACGTGTGGTGAAAGACCCTAAAGTCTACTTGCCTACAGCTGGAATTGGCTCTTTGCTGCTGATCACATTTTTGGCTTACTGTGGTGTCAAATGCTACAGAAAGTACAGTCCTGCGCATCAGTTTAGGCAACACACTGACCAGCTCATGGCACTGAGAGGCTTAATGGGCAGAGGGCGACCTTAAAGATACCCGAAAGAAGAATTGTAAATAATCCCTCATTGTAAATAGTCACCTTAAGCTTGAAAAGGGTGGTTGGGTGGTGTAATGAAAAACTTTAAAAATCAACAAAAAAAATCATCATTTATCGTCGACCAGCTCGCACTATCTTCATCTTTAATCCTGCAAATAATTTCATCATTAATAAGTTGACTGTGATCGGTGATTAGAGGTACAAACTATCTTTTGCTCCCCGTTGAAATCTTCTCCTTTTTGCAGGCAGGCTGACTGGTGTTTTCTGAGTGGCCAAGCCAATCTCTGTGAGCGCGCAAGATTGTCCCGTCTAAGCGGCTCAGTGTGAAAAGAAAACAAACAACTCAATGAGCGAGAGGCTGGCGCAAAGCACACCTGTGACTGCTAAAAGAGAGTGATTGTTTACAGAGTACAACAGTCAAAAGATGTGATTGAGGCTCAAAAGATCATTAATGCCAACAGCCTCTATCCAGAGATCAACCAGATTTTATCTACCCCCAAAAGAGATGCTCCAGAGCCCGCGACTACAGAGTCTACCACGTGTGCTCCCTGCACCTGCCAGCCACCTCCAGCCGTGACTATCAACACCTGTCTGATGTCTTCCTGCCCTACTATCGCCGTCACAGTCTCCGCTTCAGACGAGCCAGAGGACACCCCCACCATTCAGTTAGCACATCTCTTCTTCATGGCGGTCCCTTTCCTTGTAGTGGTCATCCTCCTGGCAGTCATTGGATGGTCCTGCAGCAGAGGTCATTCGAGCAGTCCAGCACCTGTCGCTGCTGGTCAAATGATTGGTTTGGTCAGAGTGCCAAATGACGTATACTCGGACGACGAGGAAGACAGTTCAGATGATGAAGATGAAATCATCAGAGAAGCAGTCCCCCAAGCAGCACCTGCACGAGTTGAAGTTCGAGAAGAAGCTGTTCCCCCTCGACCACCCCAATCGCCAGGTCCTTCGGTAAGAGAAAGGAAAATAGCTTGAGCTTCCTCTTAACTTTTCCTTTCTTTTGCGCCTCCTTCAGTATCAGGAGCGCATTGACAGTTGCACCGGTATCAAGCATACCAGTCACCTTCTGATCGGCCACAGAGAAGTCAATTGGGATGCGGTGTCGTGAGACAGGGGCCTGACCATTGCCGAGCATGTTCGCTTCGCGTCTAAATAATGGGCGAAGATCGGCGTTGTAGTCACTGGGATCGAAATAGCCCACAAAATTAGCCTGTCGCACTGGCGCCTTCTTTGGTTGACCTGGTTTGTCACACAGACGCACATTATGACGACCACCGCATTTGACACACTTGTACTCTACGGTACATTGCTGCGCACCATGTCCCTTATTCAGGCATACAAAACAGAGGGACAAATCTCTTGCTATCTTTTTTCGTTCAGATGGTGGCAGTTGTCGGCAAAACAGAGTACTATGAGAAGGGTGCTTGCAATTCTGGCAAGGCGGCAATGGGCGACCGTTGTTGTCTTTCTCTCCTGCCGACTTAGGTTTCTTGCCCTTGCCTTTACCGTCAGGCTTGCCACTTTTTCCCTTCGAAGTGCTGGGTAGCATCATTGCATTAACTGAGGTACTTGGGGCGGTAGGAGCAGCCTGCCCTTCAGTAGCAACGGCAGAGTTTGCTACTCCTCCCCATCCCCGACCACCTTTCTTCCCCTTCCACTTTCCCTTATGCTGTCGTGGTGGTACTTGTGGTGAAAAAGGGAAATTGCTTCTTCCTGCTACCTCACAACCTGGGTTGTACATCACCACATTGCGGGCATTGATTACCTCGTCGTCGAGATACTTTAAATAGCGAGCTAATGAGGGTGGATCATTACGAACACGCTTAATGTAAGGAGCACTGATCTCTTTTGGCAATTTGCCAACAAAAACTTTAAAGATCTCCACCTCATAGCCAATATCAAGTCCATAATGGTTGAACAGCATTAGGACCGAACGAATTCTCTCGACGATTCTTGTCAATCCAGTTACATCAGTCAAAGAGCGAACACATGGAACTTCGGTAGCGCGTGAATAGATGTGACTGATGACGTTGGCAATGTTTGTGTACTCGTTGATCAAAGTGTTCAAAGCGTCATCATACCGCGTGTGATGGTAATTCTTAATCATGTCGGCGCTCTTATCGTCCAACTTGGTCAACAGCTTGTCAAACTTAAGAGCTTCCTCAATATCAGTATCATCGACTAAGCGCACAAAGAGGTCGAAGAAGCGCATAAAGTCGAGATATTCACCAGAAAACGGCTTCATATCCTTGTACTCATTCCGATCGAACTTTCGAGAGGGAGGCAAACCACGGTTAGGGACATTAATTGCCAAGCCAGGGGGAACTTTAAGTCGTCGATTAGGACCATTACCACCACCTCCACCGCCACCGCCACCCCCACCTCCACCGTCAGGATCACCAGAAGGATCACCTCTTGCGGGAGGGCCACGGTATGGCGAGCGGTCATCGTCATCATCATCCCCCGACTTTTTCCCATCTCCTCTACCTGCAGAGCCCGAGTTGTTTGAGACATTTTTAATGTCTTTGCCGCCACCCCCATAACCACCACTGCTACTAGCAGTCCCTTTCGGGTATGGTGTTGAACCCCAAGAAAGAAAGTTGTCCTCCTCATAAGTCTGTCCACCCAAGTTTGTTGTAAACAAACTTGCAGGGATAGCACTTGTTCGGTCTGTTTTCTGAGGAGTAAAGAAACGTTTGGGGAAAGTCAGTGGGTTAGAGGCGCCAGCCACAACTGGGTTGCCTGTCTCATCAAACATTCCAACGGTTTGGGCACGAATGCTCTCTCTGAATCGGTAGAGCTTTGTTTTGTCGTTCAAACGTTTTCGGCCCAAATTTAAGTCGTCATCATCATCAATAAAAGCGCGGTAATCAACATCCACTTCAATGTTATCATTCGAGTTCGTCGCTCTCTTTCCTTCCTCAAAACCTCGTTGTCGTTCAGGTTCATGAGAAGTTGAAGCAACAGGGTCTAGATCCAGAGACGGAAGGATCAAAGTTGTCTTAAATTTCTCATCCGTAATTTCCATTTCAGCCATTGAGTCTCTGATAGACTTCTCAGTCTCAAGATAACGTTCTTTTGGATTGTATTCAGGAAAGATACCTGCAACTTTCAGTTGGTCCCATTGCTTTCGCAAATACTCGAGATTCTGGTACAGAAACTCAATCTTTTTCCACTTGTCATATACCTTCTGCTTGTCGGCATTAGACATAGACGTATCTCCAGTTCCTTTTTTGGTTCTTTTCATGTGACTGTGTAATAGGAAAAGGAGTAGGGAACTCAACTTCTTCTTAATTCTTTCATGCAGGTCAGTCACAATCTTAGCCTGTGTCGAAGGGAGCGCCTGTTTGGCCCTAAGGGAAATTCTCTCAATAGCCATTGCTGAAGTAAAGATTGAAAAGACTACTTCAGTCAAAACAAAAGGGCGCTTCCGAGGCTGACTGAATCACACGCTCTCACACACGGATGCAAAGAAACACTAATTTCCCTTTCACTCAAAGAAAGATAACAGTGAGATTGAAAGAAAGGAAAAAGACCTAGCCGTGTACTGTTGTTTCACTGATGTAATGTAAGGAAGATAATAAATGTAAAGGAAGATAGCAAAAAGGTAAAATCAAAAGGAAAATAATGCAAAGAATGACAAATTCTGTGTACCTAACTTTCTTTGGAGACTAAAAACGCAACGCAAGAGAAAATGTACTTTCCTTTTTAATGATTGTTGTCCGGACGTGGAACAGTACAGGTGGAAGAATTCAGTCTTTCAAAAAACAGCAAACGTGAAGACCAAGTTCAGCGGTGATCAGGCGCTGAAGACGATACCACACGAATGACGATTCGGTGAAGATGGTTGGAGTTTGCTGACTTGCGTTGTTGTGTCTACACGACAAATTGACAAGTTTGTTGACACAAGTGCTCCAAAAAGTTTGGTAGTTTTTAAAGTTGAAGTGTTGCAAAGTTTGGCCAACACAAAACAAGAAACAGAAGTTTGATGGAAAGTTGATTCGGTTCGAATACTGAGTTGTAAAATTGCTTAGTTTCAACACTAAGTCCGACCAGCCGTTGTCAAGG
>NW_016176831.1:0-8933 GCF_001687245.7 Rhagoletis zephyria | reverse complement strand
TAAGCAACTTACTTGCAACTGACTTAAATTGTCTCATTTCAGATGCTAATACGCGCGCACCAGCAACCACGTCAAACCAGGCTGCTGCAGCAGCTGCCGCCCACCGGACCATCGAGCATAGCAGGCGGCTATGGCTGCCACCTCCGCAAGTAGACGGCGCAGCCAAAAGCCAAGCAAGCAGTAAAGCAAAAGGACATACTTGTACTTACTTATATGGAAATGTAACAGCAAATAAATTGCGAAGACACTTTTACAAAGCCACGAAAACACACACCCACACATTGGACTCACTCGCTCGATTCATTTGACTCACTCACCGTTACGCTTGTCACAATGTCACACTGCCGGTTTTCATCGGTGAGTTGCTGTGCTGCACGCTGGTGATGCGCTGAATACTTTTTTGTCTCGCTTGTAACAAATATGAAAAAGACAAACATACATACATTGTTATTGTAAGCGACAAAGTTGCCGTAACTGTAACTGATCTGAAATGAACTAGAATGTAGCAAAGTGACTGCGTGAGGCAAAACAAAAAAAAATATGTGCACACAATTTTGAATCGAAGAACAGAAAAAAAATCGTAGAAATGTTGGAAAGTGCACAAAATTCAAATTTTGCGACAGATACTCGTCTGTACTCGCACACTTTCAAACNAGGAAAGCCCTTTTAGTTTTCTGTTACTATAATAGGTAGCTTCATTAATTGGTAGCTTCATTATTCATATGTATTTCAAAAAAAAAGAAACACTGGTCTCCTTATTTTCGATATTCCTCAGTTCAGTCTGAAAAAATATTTGGATTACCCTAATTAAGAACGTAACCTAAGAATTGGCTGAGTTGAATGCACAGACTAAATATATGTAGATGTGTACACACATACATATGTACATATACGAGTAGCAAATGCTTGCGCAAGTTGTGTTAAATTTGGGCTAAGTGTACGCATACATATGTACATACATATGTATGTAATTATTGTTTATTTATTAATGCATATACCTTTCCAGATACATATTAAGCTAAGTGTATATGTATGCGAGTTAAAAAAAAAAAATTGCTTTCCCCGCTGGTGATATGGCCTTAATTTGGTAATGTGAGCTGTGTGCGTCAGTCATTTTAATTTCTGAACTATAATTGATGTAAATGCCTTATTTGCTCAACTAAGTTACAATTCTGCATTTAAACGTGGTTGCGCGTTTTGCATATTTCCATCAATTATAGTTTAGAATACAGGGGTAATTTTCTGGGATTTCCTCTTCTTTTAAATCTTTGAAATGCACACACATTAGGGTGGTCCAAAGTCTCCTGAAGAGAACCAGAGTTTTTCGATTGAAAAGTACTGATTTTCAAGAATTTTATAACATTTCTACGAAAAGTTGTTTTTTAATATAAAATACTTGGAAAAGTTTTAGCGCTTTGGGCGACCTCTAAATATATTTTGATATAAAATAAAAAAATATGGGTATACTATTTTTGATATTGAACAATTCTAAGGGGTGAGAGCATTAAAATTCCGTCTTTACTTATTTTGGACCACTCCAAAGCGCATACATATTTAAAAATCGTACTAATGAACTATGGTCTGGAAATAATTTTTTGTTCTTTTTGCATAAATTATTAGAAACGAGATATGTCACTTAAGTTTTGTATGTAGGCTTATTGTGCCACATAAATAGAATAAGTAAAAAGAAAAGAAAAATTTTAGGCCCGCCACGCCTACTTCACTCCTACAAATATGTACAAAGAGTGATATAATTCAGCACCACTAAAGCTTAATTTGGTATAAGAGGTCAAGGTATAAATGGGAATACGACCTATTTACAATTTTTGAAAAGGGGCGTAGCCCGCTCACTGATAAAGGAAATTCGTGTATCTCACAAACCACTTGACCGATCTTAACAGAACTTAGTACATATAGTGTTTTGTAAACAAATGTTTAAAAAGGTAAAATGTTTAATTAAATTAAATAAATTCTTCAAAGTATAAGTTAATGTTTTTATTATAAGAATAATAATTTCATAATATTAATTGTACATCTGAATTGAGAGTGAAGTAATAATCAGTAAATTGACCTATATATAATATAAATAAGTAAAAAAGTCTAAATTCGGGCGAAGATCGAACATTAAATACCCGACGCAAGTATTAAATCTAGTTGTTTCACCTTTCCTAAAACTAATGTTACATGGTAAGCAGGGGTGGTTTTATTTATTTATTCATTTATTTATTTCACACATCTTCGCTAGTATATTCAGTTAGATTTAATGAGGTAAACTTGTATAGTTATAAGTGGGCGGTATCGCGCCCATTTTCCAAAATTCCATAATAATGTTACTTATTTTCAAGGGATTGTTGTGAGTGTCGATTTTGAGAAAATTAGCGTCTTTAAATTTCGAAATATTGAAGTTTCAAGCATTTCTGAAATTTACCGTTATATGAAAAGTGGGCGTAATTTTAGTCCGATTTAAAAAATTTTCAAGGTTTTGCTTTTATGTGAGAAAAGCAATAATTATACCAAGTTTGTTACAAATTGACCAAACGGTTATCGAGATACACATATGTGGTCATAAGTGGGCGGTGCCACACAAAAATTTTATTGTAACCATATTTCTTGCTAAAGAATTATTGCAAACTTCAGTCTCGAATAAATTAGCTCCAGTATTTACCGATTTATCGAAGATTTCGAATTTCTCCAAATGCGTGCGTGGTTATTGTCTGATTTTGAAAATTTTCCGCCGTTTGGTATGTTTTACCGAGCCCAAAAACAGTGACAAGTTTGGGAGAAATTGGTGGAGGTATACACATTAGGGGGTTTTTGCGACTATTGTTTTTTTTTCATTCTTACCTCGAAAACACCTTAAAAAAACTCCCTGAAATTTTGAACCCTTAATATTAACATTAGGTACTCGGCCAAGGCGTGCTATGATTTCCCATATAAACCATCCACTAAACCCAATATTTTCATGAAATTCCTGTTTAACAAACTTGTAGGCTATTCAATTTCCTACAAAAGAGTTCTAGAATACCAAATCGATAATATCGATATTTCTTGAGATATCGGGCTTGAAATTGAGGTAGTGTGGAATTTTCATCGATTATTGAGTTAAATTGTGATAATGGTTGATCAACTTCTAAGCCCAATATCTCAAGAAATGTCGATACCAGGGATTTGGTATTCTAGAACTTTTTTTGTAGAAAATTTAATGAGCTACAAGCTTGTGATTTGCAATTTTTCGGTACCTCTTAATATTTACGAGATAGCGGCAAAGGACGGGATTTTCAAGAATATATTGGGTTCAGTGACCCGTACTAACTCGCTGGTGGGAGTGTGAGTTACGCCGCAATGGACACTTTTGCAGAACGTTCAATTCTGAAGAAAACCCATCGTTGACCATGATTATACCATAAAATGCCTCTGAACTATAGAATTTTAAAATTTACGTGTATTTTATAGCACGCCTTGGCCGAGTACCTAACGTTAATATTAAGTGTTCGGAATTTCAGGAAGTTTTTTTCTAGGTGTTTTCCACAAAATTTCGGGGTAGGAATATGTTATCATAAGCGGGCGTGGCTACGCCCATTTTCCAAAAATTTATAATCTTATTTTTCGCATTAAAATTACTAAAAATTTTGAAGAAAAAGTTTGCGTGTATTTTACGCTAAAAAAGTTATTACACGAAACACCGCGCCATACAGATATTACCCAATAAACCAAATTTCCCTTTCTTATTGTTTTCCATTGTAAATCTACCAACTTTTTTATACCCGAGCGCACTTATGCATAAGGGTATATTAATTCTGTTCAGATAACGGTTATTTGTAACAGCCAAAACGAATCGAGATAGATATAGATAAATGTATACATAAATGCTCAGAATGAATAGTGAAGTTGATTAAGCCATATCTGTCTGTCCGTCCGACCGTCCGTTTGTCCGTCTGTCCGTCCGCCCGTGTACAGGATAACTCGAGCAAAAATTGGATATCTCAACGAAATTTGGTACGTAGGTTTCCATTAATCCAAGGTAGGTTGGTATTGAAAATGGGCGAAATCGGACTGTAACCACGTCCACTTCCCATATAACGGTAACTTCCAGAAATACGAAAACTGCGATACTTTAGTAACTGCAGAAGATAATTCACTCAAAATTGATATTTACAATAATTTTCAGACGAAAAATAATAATATTATAAATTTTTGGAAAATGGGCGTGGCCAGCCCACAATTACATGGATTTACTCGAGCGCCTTATAGTGCAGAAAAACACAAGATGAAGCAAACACACCTGAAGAAACGATTCGCTGATGCTCCTGCCGTTAAAAAAATTCAAAGTAGTCACGGATTTCTAATTGAACCCAATAATGCATTAAAAGTTTTGCAATATTCTAGTGCAACAACTTTTACTAATGTAAATTATAAATGGATTTCATTTTCCTAAAGGGATTAGTTTTCAACTACGTTTCACTTATTGCAACGTTAGTTAAAATATATATTTTTTTTAAATTTACTTCAGATATGTAATCATATATTTTGAATCTCCTAGAGTAACACGGAAGTCTAACAGTGATTTAAAAATTTTATACATTCGTTCAACCATTTCCAATTTATAAAAAAGTAACCTAAAATTCTAATCAGCGACCCCAAAAACCTCCGGGAAACATGTTTCCACTAATTTCCATACATTTCTAAAATTTTTTACACCATTCACAAGAAATACTAAGCCGATCCAGTCTATTTCCAAAAATTTATCCGCCATTTTGGATTCGCCATTTTGAATTTTAAAAATATAGCATCAGATGTGTATTCAGGAACACCAAAAACTGTTGGAAAAGGAGTTTGAGAATAATTTCAGTTCTTCCAGGATTTTTATTGACGGAGATATTTAAAAGTTTTCGAACTCAATACCATTTATCCGCCATATTGGCATTGTTATTTGAAATTTTCGAAAAAAGACGTCACTCGGCATTCAAGAGAAGACGAATGTGCAAATCTTTTAAGCCATAGAACACTTAAATCCATCAACACAATTTTTGTTTAGAAGCCTTTGNATCCTTTTCCGGTATAATTTGGAAATCTACTAAAGAAAATTGGTAGGGTGATGGTACTTGGAACGCACATTAGCCTCATATATTTGTTACGAGGTAATGAATAGGACTCCGTATCCTTTCTGTCTATTAAGGATATGCTTAGAATTATTAATATATTACTAAAAGAATGTATATATGTATGTATATCTCTTCGCCAAACAACATTGGTGAAGAAGATGGGCTAGGAATCCAAATCTTTTCGTATGCTAATGGTTTTGAAAATCATAAAGGACACAATTTTGGTGACAAGAAAAATTAAAATATGCATGAAAATATGTCGAATTGCGACAACTGGGCGATACTAGCTTAATTAAATCTTAGAACCTTTGATTCGATTTAATAAGTGGTCTATCTTTGTATATGTTGATTTTGAAACAAAGCTCTTAATTTCATTTTACTACTCAAAATAAATTTATACCCATATGTAAGGATGTGTACAGTTGTTTCAAGCACACTTAACACCAAATAACTACATCGAAAAGAGAACAAGAGAACAAGCAGTATTTTTACACACACACACAACATACAACAAGAGTAATCAGAAAAATTACATCGTGATGTTAAACTGCAAATTTGAAATGCACAAAGTTCGCCAGCAATTTTCCACATGCGACCGCCATGGACACACAATTTCGATGAGTGTAGAGCGGCAAAGACTGCAGGCAACAACACCAATAACAACAACTACCAGAACTGGCGTAGCAGTTACATGAAAACACATCGCCAACAAGCGCCCCCAGTGACTGAAGAGATAAAAACGAAAAGCAAAACGTTTGCGAAAAGAAGGCCGAGCAGCAACATAGGCCAACAAGGGCGTCTAGGCCGACATTGCGCCGGCATTCAAGGCAGGAAAAAGAAGCAAAAATATAACAACCAAATAGTAGGTTAAAGCACAAGACAATACAATGTAAGCCCAACAATAACAATGTGACCAGCAAGTGAGGGTCGCTGCTCGCTCGATTTAAATTGTTTCGTGTGCAAGAAAATTAGTTTCATTGCGGTGCAGCAAAAAAAAAACAGCAACAAAAAATGAGAAAAAAAATTCAAAATAATAACAAGCACAACAACAACTAAAAGCGAAGTGCCGTCGTTGCTGCTAAGCATTTGGGGCAGACGATGCGGAAATTCTTGCAGGCACAGAAACGCATACACATGCAAAGTAATGCTGGCTACACAAGTATGTCGGAAACTAATCAAGTGCTAAGCCAAATCCAATCGCGCAAAGGGCTAAGAGCAAAATTCAAAACAAAAAAAAAACAAAAAATGTAATAACAACAACTTTTCATGCACTCATTTCTGTGCACATTAACAGATAAGGCTTCGCTGCAAAAGCGCGCCTAGCAAAACAAAAGACTCAAGCAACGAACGCGGAGCGCCACGTGCATACATACGAGTAGATAGTAGCCAGCAACACCAGCGCTATGAGCAAGGGCAGCGTTTGCAAACAGCGATGAGCTAATTTTGTAGTTGCTGCATGCGCATGTTGTTTTTGCAAATGCCCGCTGGATGAGCGCGCAAGAAATCTGCGTCGTACAAACTACATACGAGACTGCCACCGCCGTATGCCTCACTGCATGCCATCACCCGACTTCCTTTTGCCGCACCATTTCACCTTCTACAGCAGCTGCTGCCTGACTGGCTGTTGGGCACTTTTTTAAATTCGCGCTTGATAAGTATTACTTAGCTATTGGCATTTCAACGCCAGTGCGGCAGTTCCGCTTAGCTTCTTGCTTTCTCTGCTCCATTTGCTGGCCTCGCCGGCGCTGTCTCCTCCTTCCCGGCCATGTTCTCCATTGTGGCCAACTGTTGATGTTTTAGGCGGTCGCGCGTCATCATCGACAGTCAGACAGCAAATGGAAGTGGTTGGCTTCTTATATTTCACTTTTGTAATTTTTTCTTTTTATATTTTTCATAAATGTGTAATTGAGCTGAAATTGTTGTTGCTGCTTCAGCAAATAACAATGTTTACAGTATCATTTCCTCCATTTCTCCTTTCCTGGGTTGGCTCTCCGGCTTCTCTTATTTAATTCCGTGTACATCCAACAGCGCCATCGTTCGTCTTCTACCTTCCACTGCATTGCGATTCGTGAAGTAATTACTATAATTACCTTCAAGGTAGATTTTCCAAAATGATCATACTCACCACCAGCCACTAGCGACGAGCGAATGGCCAACCACTTGTCGACGCTGCTATGGTTAGCCACCACTGCAATCCGCACTCTTCTTTAGTTCAGCTGCTTGTGATCAACTAACTAAAAGTGGAAGTAATATTCAGGCAATCGCTGGCTTAGCGTACATATTCGTCTGCCGATTATTTGCTATCGTTCGCGTCATGCCTGCCCTTTACCAATAGCAACAACAACAACATGTTCTTAATTTCATGTCCAACTTAAAATCCAATTCGTCCAGTTTATTCGCCCAAAACTTGCTCCACTGTTTGTTCGGCTGCAGTTGTTGCTGCTGCCATAGCTGTTGGCATTTATACTCCATGCTATAATTTAAGTTCTGCGTTTGCTTGTTTCAGAGTTGGTGTTATTGTAATTTTTGCAACGGTTTGACTATTTCAGTTTTTTATATGAAAATTGCATATTCTTATTGTTTTCCCTTTGTTGTATCAGCCGTACATCGTTTTTGTGGGTTGTACCTACAGACTTTGTTATCGACTTATGCCATAGGGATGCCAGATTAGTTTTATGGAAAAAAGGAACTTCAAAAATGTTCGGTGTTGAAAGTTCAGTACTTTTCTATATATTTTTATGCTAGAAAAACTCTTCTTTGCATCAGGACAAATTTTGACATCAGTATTCCTTAAACTTTTATTCCATGAGCTCGGCTTTGATGAGCTTAAATAAGCTTACTTGCTAATTTGCCACTGAATTAGATTGGTATGTAAATTCCTCATAATACCCGTTCTTAAAAAGAAACATGCAAGGACTGTTTTTATGTAGATTCGAAGCAATGGGAAATAAAATTAATTAACGGTGTCTGTGATACTAAAGTTACATAATTTGAAAATGCAACATTTAAAGGCTCAGTTACTTTAGACTTAATTTACGTAACATAACCTAATATATTGGCCAACGCAATATATTTTTGTTCAGGAAATTTTAAATGAGGCTTAGAGGCAGCCAAGTGACAACCAGCTGAAAAGGAAAACACAAAAAAAAGTTTCCGGCTAAGTTGGCGTGTTGAGTAATCATTGACGATTTCTTTCGTAAGTTAAGTTAAGACTAGAGTAACTGTATCTAACATAGAACCTTCTTTCGAAAAAATGCCCTCGAAATATTCCAAAGTGGATTGCAATAAAAGATATTCTTTTTTTAACTGTCGTTCTTAGAGCTTTTTGATTTCATAATTAAGACTATCCTCAAATTTGTAAAGATAAGTCGGCCTCATAATGAGCCATTCTAGTGTATGGCTCAGAAGCAACTGATGAGGCGGCTCTTAAAGTGTTTGCGAGAAATATTCTGCGGAATATTTACCAGCCTTTGCACGTTTGCGATGGCGACTACTACAAAGGATGGAATGGGGAACATATGAGCTTTGCAATGACATAGCGGCTGTGCCGACTCGGCCATGTTATACGAAGAGACAGAAATGCTTTAGGTGTGAAAGTATACAGCGCGCGAAACGATGCCAGAAATAGAGGAAGGGAAAGGCCTTATCTGCGATGGAAAGGTTAGGTGGAGAAGGATTTCTCAATACTTAGTATTTCCAATTGGCGGCAGTTGGCACAGAACTGGCCCAAATCGCGGCTTTCGTATCGAATGTAAAAAATTGGCAGCTGTTTCCTCGCTAACGAATGCCGTGATCTCAAAATCATATTTCGACTAGAGTTACGTTCGATAT
>NW_016176830.1:0-8933 GCF_001687245.7 Rhagoletis zephyria | reverse complement strand
GATCAATTACGTTTCTATTTGATTTTAATATTTTTCCCCTCAGTGTAATAGGCCAAGAATAATAGCGCTGAGGTACCACATGGTATATGAACTAATCTCCTTCGATGCTATGAGCTCTTATTTCCAACTGTGACATATTTGTAAGTATTGCAAGGTTTGCAAAGAGTGTGTAATCTTCTTTTAAAATTCTGCTGTTCCACAGAAAGAAAGAGTTTTCCCGTTCAAGCAAGGTTATTGATGTTCCTATCGTATTATTTTAAGTTCGTCACACTTCTTCTTGATATACCGATGACCCGTTGATGTGTCTAAAATTTATAAGTATGGATACTGCACCATAAACATCTATCGTAGATCTGTCTTCACACTAAATTTAAAGTCATGTGACTTACGGCTCCGAAGTTATAGCTGATAAAAATTTCACACCTATAGGGTGGGTCACGCCCCCTTTACAAAAATATATCTACTTTATAATAAGCGTCTACCATAGATTGTAACCAAATTTCAAAGTCATGTGACTTACGGTTTCGAAGTTATAGCTGCTTAAAAGTGTCACGCCTATGATAAACGACCCCCCCCCCCTTGTCCGATCTCATTTTTTAATACCCTTTGTTACGTCCGATGTCACTCTCTATATACCAGTTAAAGCTCCATGAAAATCGATTCAGTAGTTCTGGAGATTATTGAGTTCAAGCAGACAAACAATCTACAGTTTTATTATAGTATACATACAGTTTTATTATAGTATACATAGTTTTATTATAGTATACATTTAATTTTAATTTAACGAATGAGGTTGATAATTGATAATTACGATGATTTTTAACAATGTTTTATAATTCTTTTACCTAATTGAATTTTTATTAATCAATACTTTCAATTAATTAATTAAGAACCATTCCCACAACAGCCGGTTCTACGTACTGTAATGAGTCGGGTTTTCCCGACCAAGGGCTATTGTTTCGGTGATCTAGCCCCGTTTATGTCGGCGAAATCCCTCAAAAGTTGTACATCCATAGGGCTATATGTTCTTCATATACTTCTGCTCAGGGCTGGCATTGAGTCACACCCTAGACCAAAAATATATATGTACCTGCTGCATGTGCCAGAGACGACTACACCACAACTCCATCTCCGTCAAATGCAACACATGCAATGGGTGCAGCCATCTCCGAGTTTGCTCAGGCCTTGACTCATAGGCAGTGGACCACCGCATACCCGTTGCTGCGCCAATCGAGCTGCCTCCACGCCACAGAAGAGTCCGTCTGAGCAACTCAACACAACCGCATCACAACACAATACAATAGACCACACAACTGACACAACAGACCACCCCACCGATACAACTGCACCCCACGCCACCCTCCACCGCCAACAACTCTTAGTTCCTCCGACGATTTGCACGGTGTGTCAGTCCAGGATATTCCGTAATGTGATATCAGTTAAGTGCAACACTTGCCTCCGATAACCCTCCTTTCGTCGGTAGCGAAGACACTAGAGGCATTGCTACTCCCGTATTTTACGAACCACCTGACCCCAGAAAAGCATCAGACATAGACGCCTCCTCTCTCCCACAGGGACTCAAACGGTGGTCGGCGAATTATCAGAGTAGTCGTTACTCGTCAGTAACTTTTAGATACAAATGAAGCAAACTTTGGAAAATAAAACGGGGGTTCCACAGAGTGGTGCCCTTTCCCCATTACCGTTTTAAATTTTACATTTCAAAGCTCCATCAACCACCAGAGGGAGTCTCATGGCGTCTGGGAATGAAATTGATGACTTGTGTTCGAAAGTAAACGGTTATCTCGCTGAGCTTTCTCGCTTATTCACTGCACGAAGTCTAACCCTCTCCCCTACAAAATCCTCAGCCACACCTTTTACCACCTGGATGAAGGAGGTCAGACTACAACTGGGAATTCACGTCGATGACGATCCAAATACGACGGTGAACAACCCGAAGATACTCAGAGCAACCTTCGATAGTCTGCTCTCCTTCTCGGCGCATACAACCGCAATTGTCAACAGAGTACAAAACCGCAACAAGGTCCTGAAGTCGCTAGCCGGCAGCATNAACTGGGAATTCACGTCGATGACGATCCAAATACGACGGTGAACAACCCGAAGATACTCAGAGCAACCTTCGATAGTCTGCTCTCCTTCTCGGCGCATACAACCGCAATTGTCAACAGAGTACAAAACCGCAACAAGGTCCTGAAGTCGCTAGCCGGCAGCATCTGGGGCAAAGACAAAGAAACGTTGCTGGCAACGTACAAGGCAATTGGTCGGCCGGTTTTGAACTATACCGCGCCCGTGTGCTCACCGGGGACTAATAGGACGCAGTGGATGAAGCTGCAGACTTGCCAAAACACGGCACTCCGGACAGCGACATGATGCCTTCTGATGTCGCCGCAACATCACCTGCACGACGAGGCCCACATGCTCCCCCTTAAGGACACATTAACACATTGCTCTGCAAGCGGTTTTTAGTTGGGAGCCACAGACGTGGTCACCAGTGTTGCCAACTCCAAATGTACGAAAATTCCATTCTCCTTTGAAAAACGTCCTGTTTATCCCATTTTAAAATTCGAAAATCCCATTTATGAATATTAAATATTCAAAGTTTTTAAGAATAATATATATAAAGAGTAGATACAGTGACTGAAACAAATGACCACGTGTTGATTTTTTAGGAAAACTAAACAAATTTTCTTAAAAATTTCAGTATTTTTTAATCTAATAGCCTTATTCATAAACAATAAAATAGGTTCAAAGCGCTTTACAGAGTGACATTTTCATAAAAATTTTCTATTTATAAAGCAGTTAAAATGTTCTTTATTTTTTATGAATTTGGGTGTAAACCTTTAAAACATTTTTGGGTATGCAGTTTTATAGCCCCAACAAATTTAAATAGTCTAGTCATTGACTTCGAGAACGCCGCTATGCAAGAAATATTTTTAGAGAGGTGGGTGTCATCGTTGTCTCAGCCGTCACTCTTGGGGGAAAATGAAAATTTTCTGTGTAAATCATATAGTTAAGTTTTCTACTTTATTATTTTCGTGTTAAACTGGTATTTGAATTAAGAAGTTAACAGTTTGAAATGCTGAATTAAGGGTTAAAAAGAAATTACTTAAAGTTTTAGGAAAAACAAGTTTAAATGTCCCACCCGTCACGTTGGAATTAACAGCAAATAAAAATAAAAAACAATAGATACATAAAATTGTATTTAGCTAAAAATCCCATCTCTTCTTTTTTGGTGCTGTAACCGCCTAAACGATTTTGGCCGAGTTCAGCAAAACACGCCAGTCGTTTCTCCTCTGTGCCAACTGACGCCAAGTGAAGCCAAGTCCCTCTCCACCTGATCTTTCCATAGCAGTGGGGGTCTCCCTCTTCCTCTGCTACCACCAGCGGGTTCCGAGTTGAATACTTACAGAGCTGGAGCGTCGGTGTCCATTCGAACGACATGAGCAAGCCAGCGGAGCCGCTGTATTTTAATTCGCTGCACTATGCTCATATCGTAAAAATCCCATAATGAGACGCAAAATCCCACGCGCCCTTTTATGGTGCGAAAATCCCAAATTATGGGTGAAATCCCTCGAGTTGGCAACACTGGTGGTCACCCAAACAGACAACTCCTTGCAGAAGAGCTTTCGCAAGCACACGTGAGGAGGCATCTCTACGAACTGACGGACGAAGTCCAGAGGTTCATCAAACAACCTCTGGACCAGAGAGCTTATCGACAGGCCTTGAACGGCATTCACAGAGAGACAATCTCGAGTTATGTAGACTCTCGACCTGTGAACGCCGTTCTGGGCACACAACCACCAGACGTGGACGAGACAGAACTTCGTCTGCCTCGGGAGACTTGGACAACAATAGCCCAACTGTGCTCTGGTTACTGAAGCAGGTTGAACTCATACCTGAGCAGATTAAACGAGGATGTTCTAAACGAATGCCTGGCATGCGGAGAGTCGCCCCATGACTCACAGCATCTCTTCGTATACCCTCTGAATCCCACCCTACTAACGCCCCTGCCTCTATGGTCAGACCCCGTCGAGGCTGCACGCTTCCTAGGGCAACCGCTGGTAGAGCTTGACGACAACGATTGAGGGGCTAACCGATCTGGGCGGGGTTGTTGTAGCCTCTACAACAACAACAAAAACATTAATTAAGAACTAAGCGATGAACAATATTTCTCGTTAATCTTTCTTTCGCTAAACGGCTAAAACCGAATGTGTTTAATAGTGAAATATTGTGTAGTAAGTATGAAATATTTAGAAAGGATCGCTTAGATACTAAAGGTGGGGGTGTTTTAATAGCTGAAAAAGTTGTGCTCACAGGTTCAGATGATGTTGAATTCCTCTGTGTTAGAATACGGTGCCCCTCAAGTAGTGTTTTTCTTGTTGCAATTTATATTCCACCAAACTCTAACCCTTCGGTTTACTTCAAACATTCTTCATTATTGCTCTCTTTATTTGCCATGGTCAAGCCCTCCGATGCGATTGTTGTGTTGGGTGATTTCAATCTAGCGTGTGTTTCCTGGGATTCGGTGGATGGAATTCTGGTGCCAAATTCTTCTCGGGATGTACTTAACCAATTTCTTAACGAACTTTCCGATCTTGGTCTATATCAGATTAATTCAGTTATCAACAACTTAGGTAAATGTCTTGATTTAGCGTTTATTGATGATACTGCTAAATGCACTATAATACGCGGCGATCCTTTAGTTATACCTATAGACCCTTATCACCCACCACTTGAGTTGTCCTTGGCACCATCCTACGATTCATGTTATTGTCCTGAAACTAGAAAGCCGAAAGGTCGGCGATATTCTTTCAAATACGCTAACTACGACAAGCTTAAAATAGCTATATCTGAAATAATCTGGCCTGAGTACGATGGGGATGTTGAGAACAGTGCCTTACACTTTAGTAAAATCTTGAATAATATATTCAGTAAACTCATTCCTCTTGTTAAAGAAAATACCGGACCTCGTAACTCGTTGTGGTTTAACTCAGAGCTAAAGCATTTAAAAAATCAGAAAACTAAATCATTTAAACTTTATAAAAAATCAGGCCTGTCTTCTCACTACGCCGCGTACTCCATCCTTCGTCATAAATACAATGCCTTAAACTGAAAATGTTACAGGAATTACATTAATAAAACTCGCATTAACATCGTTTCTAATCCCAAGTCATTTTATCATTTTGTTAACTCAAAACGTAAAATAAATGGGTTTCCCTCAACACTGAAATTAGATGATGGTATTTCTAGTGATGATGATATGATTGCTGATATGTTTGCAAATTATTTTGAATCGAACTATTCTGTCGAGCCAAATGAAAAAACTTCTAGCTATCCTTTTCCACTCCCACAGTTTGACCACATCCGTATTCCTTCAATCTCCGCTGACAACGTTCTCCTTCATTTGAATAGTTTAAAAAATTCTTTCCTAAGTGGCCCGGAAGGTATTCCCTCCTGTCCTAATAAGTTGTGCTGATTATCTATATAAGCCATTAACAAACATCTTCAATGCTTCTCTAAAGCAAGGAGTTTTCCCCTCTTTGTGGAAGGAGTCGTATATCTTGCCGCTTTATAAAAATGGAGGCAGGTCGAATATTGCGTATTATGGGAATCGCTAAGCTGTGTGCCATTACTAAATTATTTGAAGAAATCGTTACGGAAGAACTATCTTATTCCAGAACACCCGTTATCGATGTATCACAACACGGCTTTTGTAAAGCTAAATCAACTGTATCAAACCTTCTTGAATTCACTACAACTGTGAACAATGGTTTCAAAAGTAAGTATCAAACTGACGTCATTTACACTGATTTCAGCAAGGCTTTTGATAAAGTATCTCATTCAACTCTAATATATAAACTTGATAAAATTGGTTTCCCTCCAATCCTGCTGCGCTGGCTTTCTTCTTATTTAATCGGCAGGAAACAGAGGGTTATCTTTAAAAAATGTTCATCTCGTGTAATTCATGTGACGTCAGGTGTACCTCAAGGTAGCCACCTTGGTCCCCTTCTGTTTATTTTATTCATCAACGATCTTCCAAATATTTTGAAGTATTCGAATTGCTTAATGTACGCAGACGACGTTAAGTTATTTAAGTTCATTGGTGCCCCAGGAGACAGGAAACAATTACAGGTGGACCTTAGTAATGTGTTTAAAGGGTGAACACACCAAAACTGCGACACTTAGAAATTACTACCAGAAACAAACTAGAAGGCTTTGAAATTATTATTTTTTGTATTATATAACTAGGAAGTTTAGATGTTATTAAAATGTTAAAATATTAGATATTATTTGATCCATCGGTATTTTCATCGCACACGCGCCATCATGTTCTGCACGACTGCATCATCGACATTACGCGATGCGCACAACTACTTTGTTTTGCACTCTTCAATAATTTTCACTCTTTCCCCTGTTTTCTTCAAGATTCCTTTGACAATTGACAAATATTCCCCAATAGGACGTGGCTCTGGGCTATTGGGTGAATTGCAGTCGTGAGGTACAAAATTGATGTTATTTGTATTATACCACGGCAATGTGTCCTTGGCATAGTGGCAGGTTGCCATGTCCGCCTAGAACGATGGCCTACTCCTTATCTGTTGATAAATGACAGAAGACGCCTTTTGAGGCACTCATCCCGATAAACTTGATCATTCGTTGTCCCGGATGGAAAAAGGGCTGCTCGTACGGCCGCAGGAACAAATAGCTTGCCAACCCATGTGGTTTTTGGAAATTTGGACTTAATTTTCAGCTTACAACTTTCAGGGGCATCTTGACGACTTGCAGCAGTATAAAAATCTTGACCTGCAATATATTTTGAATTTTTATAGCAGCAGGTTTCGCAGTCCATAACAATGCAGTTGTATTTTTTAATTTAGAATTCATACAACTTCCGAATGCGTGATTTCGCTGTAACATTCTACTTTGCGCCTCGGCTTGGCGCTGTTTGAGCTGTAGAACATCTCAATGAAGCTATCCGCTTTACCTTTTGTACGAAAAACTGCGACGGACAGACAGTCACCGCTTAATCGATTTCTCTTTTCATTCTGATCATTTATGTATACATTTGTCTATATCTATCTCGATTCGTTTTGCCTGTTACAAACAACCGTTATGTGAACAAAGTTATAATACCCTTGTGCACAAGTGCGCTCGGGTATAAAAAGAAGAAGAATGAATGTCAAAGCTGCCATTTGTGGAATAAGTCAAGCGTAAACAAAAGTAAAATGAATGGACATCAAAATATTAATGATGTACTGGACTGTTTAAGTGCTTGTGTGTAACGCAAAAGTTTAAAACTGATTTATAAATAGTAAAATGTTTACAGCAGAATGTCAAAACAGTGCAACAACTGTTTACTTGCAAGTTTCCTCTTCTTCTCAATTTTACGCTCTATTTTGCCTTTACGCTCTCGCTGCAATCTTTTACTGGAGAAGTTACTATACAAACCTAGTTTTTGATATCTTTCAATAATTATCAGGTACGCGAATGTAACTAATATATATCCCTGTGGTCAGCTGATTAAGTTAAGTGACATTTTGACCAGTTTTGGCTATTTTTCTTTTATTTATTTAATGTTTATATATGTTATAATTCTTGGAGTTCAATTTATTGTTCTATGAATTTGTTTGTTATTGAAAAAGAACATTTTTGATTATTAGGGCGTGTGTGAATCGGTAACAAAGTTCTATGGGGAAAGCTGTTGAATAATATTTTTACTACTAGCTGTACCCTGCCACGCTTTGCTGTGGCATATTTCTGTTATATGGATGATAAATTATTAATGAAACAAAGCATACGTTTCATTTGTGTTTGGTTATGTAATAAAGGGTGAACACACCAAAACTGCGACACTTAGAAATTACTACCAGAAACAAACTAGAAGGCTTTGAAATTATTATTTTTTTGTATTATATAACTTGGAAGTTTAGATGTTATAAAATGTTAAAATATTAGTTATTATTTGCTCCATATGCAAGTGATCGGTATTTTCATCGTACACGCGCCATCATGTTCTGCACGACTGCATCATCGACATTACGCGATCTGCACAACTACTTTGTTTTGCACTCTTCAATAATTTTCACTCTTTCACCTGTTTTCTTCAAGATTCCTTTGATAATTGACCAATATTCCCCAATACGACGTGGCTCTGGGCTATTGGGTGGATTGCAGTCGTGAGGTACAAAATTGATGTTATTTGCATTATACCACGGCAATGTGTCCTTGGCATAGTGGCAGGATGCCATGTCCGCCTAGAACGATGGCCTACTCCTTATCTGTTTATAAATGACAGAAGACGCCTTTTGAGGCACTCATACCGATAAACTTGATCATTCATTGTCCCGGATGGGAAAAAAGGGCTGCTCTTACGGCCGCAGGAACAAATAGCTTGCCAAACCATGTGGTTTTTGGACATTTGGACTTCATTTTCAGCTTACAACTTTCAGGGGCATCTTGACGACTTGCAGCAGTGTAAAAATCTTGACCTGCAATATATTTTGAATTTTTATAGCAGTAGGTTTCGTAGTCCATAACAATGCAGTTGTATTTTTTAATTTAGAATTCATACAACTTCCGAATGCGGGATTTCGCTGTAACATTCTACTTTGCGCCTCGGTCTGGCGCTGTTTGAGCTGTAGAACCTTTCCGCTTAACCTTTTGTACGAAAAACTGTGATCTCCGTACGGATTTTGCAACATAACGCGACAAAATCTTCGGATCTCGCGAAAACGCACTGAGGACCTTCCGAGCACTGTTTTTATCACTTTGACCATGCTAACCCCCGCTCCCTGGTTTTCTCGTAACTGTCAGGCCTTATTTGTACCGATTAAAACCCTGCAAACTGTCGAATAGTGCACTCTTTAATTTTTTAGCAATTTTACGTGTACTTAAGGCCGGATCATTTATAAACT
>NW_016176829.1:0-8933 GCF_001687245.7 Rhagoletis zephyria | reverse complement strand
ATTAAGCTTTTAAAAACTTAATTTACCCCGCAGGGAAGCGGAAAGCTCTCTCCATTTTTGTCCTGTCCAGCCTTCACTTTCGCCTATCAGGTCTCTCTCTACTCGAACTATTAGGAATATGTCTACGAATTAATTCCAAAAGTAAAACTTAACTTTCGTGAAACTGTTAGTAAACTATACAAAATTAAGATGTGTGTACAAAAGTAGATATTTAGTAATTTCAATGTCTTTTATGCCTTTAAGAGACTCCGAAAAAAAATTTGCATATTGCAAAAAAAAAACAATTAAAAAATTAAGTTCTTATAAAATGAGTGTAGTAAAAATATGTACTATATGTTTGAAATATATACGTGTACTTTGTAGTCTTCCGAAGCCAAAAAAAAAAATTAACAAATACATATAAACATAATAAAGGATCTCCACAAAATAAACGAAATAAACGAAACCAACCTAATTACTCTCAAAAAAGAGAAAATACAAACTTGAGTATATTTTTAAACAATTATTTGCAAAACTAAGACCAATAATAGCAACAAGCAATTATAACAGATTGAAAAAAAAAGTAAACAGAACCAAAATGCTCGTAGAACTCTTGTACCTTAGAACGAAACAAATCCCAAAGCTTTTTCAAGTAGTAAATGTAAATTTTAAATAGACATACATACATATGTACATTCTTCCTAATGTATGTACTTACTTCTGTAAAATACATATAAACCTTAAGTCGAACACTGAAACAATAACAAAAACAAATGCTATAACACTATGAATCTATATTCTACATACAATAAATACTACATATTCCTCTATGCATGTACGAGTACTACTAACTAACAAACATACATACATATGTACATACAAATGTGTTACGAGTTGTCCAAAAATATTGCTGCATTCACGAAATAAATACCACACATGTTAAAAAGTTGTGCCACCAGAGCTGATGATGTGCAGTCAGATGGATATATCTACTACTAAATAGAAAACTTGAAATTTGTTATTCTAAATAAGCTGGTAAAAACTACATACATATTTTTAGAGATGTGTTTGAAAGAAAAACCAATCAAGTTGTTGACTAGTCACTAAAAACATTGCAATTTTAGGCCAGTACAGGTTTAACGAATGTCTCGAAACTACAAATACAAATACAAAAAACTATTTCTATTTCAATAAATACCTATTTGTATATACCTATGTAACTAGGTTTCCAGTTTCCTATAGTGTTACTAGTTTACATTAACGTTTTAAGCGTTTCTCGACGAAATTTTACTGCGACTTTTTGAGTGTGTTACGTAGAAATTAGACTTTTCAAATTCACACAATACAAACACAAAATACAAAAACACTTCATTAATACCCATTTACCAAAATGCAGTAAAGAGAGAACGAAAGTTCTTTTTTTAAGTTATTACAAGAGCCATATTAGTACGTACTTTGGATGTATTTAAAATTCATGCTTTATAAAAGCTTTCAAACTTATGAGAGCAGCTTTGAACCTAAGTTCGATCAGAAAGTTACTTTTAAGTAATGAGCTTAGGACCACATCCTGTTTCCTCATAAAAAAAATACGATAAACCACTGCAAGAACTCTTTAAAGTCTTTAACTTCCAAGGGATTTTTATTCCAAATTTCAAATATAATAAGTGTGACGGTGGAAACGGAAGGAACTATTGGAACTATTGCGTCGTTTTTTTGTGTTTTCTTTGTTAGGTCGGGTACTTCTGGAACCACCCGCGTATTAGCCCGGAAACAGCATTTTATTTGGCATATATTTTTCGATCTTTTGTAGAAGGAGCACATAAATATTCAGTTGCAACATCACACATTTGTAGAATATTTCTCCATAGCTTTGTACTTTGTGCACGGGATTTTTACCCCGTAAAATTCGTTACAAACATTCCTAGGTAGGGCTTCTTTTGAAGCACAAGTGGTATTCAACGATTTATTTTCATACTCGGATTTCGGCCAAGCACAATGCAGTGAATAGCATCCGGATCGAGCTGGATTGCAAAGCGTACCTTCGAAGGGTTCCACTTCCATTACACCTTTGAGAACTTCTTGAATTTTACAACATTCGCATAGTAGCCTTCTTATTTGGAGTTTCTCATGTCGCAGATACATCCCTCGCAGTCTCGCCTAATGAACATATTCTCCCTTCCCAAAATTTCACAATCGCCTTCACGTCACGGCACATTGGAGCTGCGTGCATTTTCTTGTTGGTTTTGGAATCCATATACGTAAACAAAATTTTTAAAATTTTAGAGTAAAATTTAAACAAAAGTGACAATTTAAAGAGGAAATTCGCGACAAAAGTAAAATCAGCTGCTCTACCGCTGCTACCTACTCAATATGCTTTGCTCCACACAGATAATTCAACGTGAAATACGTTGAAAAAAACCTTTGAAAAGCTAAATATTAGTGAAATTTCTTAAAAATTGTAACAACAATCATCAACGTCTAATTTCGATTTATACCCACAAATACCCAGTTTTTCTACGCAAAATTGTAACTTCAGAAACCATCTGCATATGTACTCCTCGATTCGGATCCCAAGCGCCCATATTTAAAAATAAAAACTGGTTTATAGGCATGTCATTTTTGTGAGCTGCTACTGCGCCAAAATATCGAATACGGGACAAATAAGGGACTTAAGGGTATACTATCCATCCTCATTTCCTCAGTTTTTAGCATTATTTATAAGACAGTTCTGCTCGAAGTAATTTTTAATTATTTCACTTCGTGAACATTTGGTTAGAAGTATAAAGAGCTTTTAATATGAAGAAGTATCAAAGAAGGGATTTTCCATATCTTCCTTAAGGGGATTAATCAATTTCTTCAAAACAGAGTTTTTTTTGGAACCCTCCAGTGTCTAACAATACTGAGTAAAACGCCTTGAGAACTTATATTTCCATAACTCACATACATATATGTATATACTTATTATCAAAAATTTGCAAAAACAAACTTTCCTGGTCTTAAGAAAATGTTTTTAAAGGGAGAGATATATATGTAGATCATAAAAATTTTTAATTTGATTTGTGGTTAACTTAAGAAGAAGGAAATGGATATATGTATGTATTTGAAAGTTGTTGTTGCAGTATTGTAAATGCAAATGCAAAAAATGTAAATGTGTATATAGTAGTGCAGGCTAAATTTGAAGTTATTAATGTAATAGTTGGTACTGAAACGGACGACGATCAAATGAAATAATGAAATTGATAGCATAAAGTTGAAAGAATGGATAGATAACTGCTATTTTTAGGCAAGTGTACAGAGTAGCATTGCGCATTGAGCATGTATGTATGTAAGTAAAAGTGTATGAAAGTAAGAAAAGCAAAAGGCTTAAAAGCTTTACAAATACTTGGGAGACGTTCAAAAATCTCGTTTTAGAGGATTTTAAAATTTAACAAACAAGCAGATCACACTAAAGACTTGTAAAATCAAAACAAATAACAGCCCTTTCCACGAATTAAGTAGCAACAACTTTAAATTAAATATAAGTTATTATATTAAGTAACAAATAATTGTAAACGAATGTGAGAACCCTACAATATGTATATCTAAATATTATCGTAGTACCTTAGCAACAAATGAAAACTACAAACGAAACCAAGAATAAGAAAGTAAATGATGTTTAGCTTAAAACAAAATAAACAACAAACAAAAACTATTTTTCAAAAATTAAGAATGTGCAAAAAATGTATAAAACGTGAAATATGTATATGAATATAAATAATTGTGAAGAAAATTCGTAAGAAAATCAATATGCGTTAGAAACCTACGGAGTACAACTCATCGAAGTTGTGAGTATTTTTTGTTGTTGTTAAGACACACACTGCACTACTTATGTAGATACTACAAGCGACGTCAGCCATTCAGCCAGCTACATAGCAAGCGAGCGAACGAGCTGTTGTTGGCGTTGCAAAATGTTCTAATAGAAATTGTGAATTAGGTAGCAAGTATTTTATTTTAGTAAGCATAGCAATCTAATACATATATGTATGTATTTGTTTGTATGTATGTAAATTAGATAAATTTCAAAAGGAAAATCCCAGTGGCAAACGGACAATTTTACTGTTATTGAATTTAAAAAATAAAAAATAAAAATACAAAAATACAAAAAAAATTTAAATAAAAAGAAACAAACACAAATTGAAAGTAAACAAAAATTGCATAAAATGCATTAAAACAAATCAAAAAACTTACAAATCGCATAAAAATTGCGCACTGATGAAAAGAGAAACACATATGTAGCTACACTGCTTTGCCAAGGCAAGCGCCAATGAAACGAAAATAAATGCGAAAACTGCATGCACTTGATTTACTTGTATGTAGGTATGTATGTAAAATGTACAGCTACAAATGAATATTTACCTTTTAGAATGAACCAATAAATGTTAGCCGATTGCAGAAGTGCAGAATATTGTGGTAGAAGAATTGAAAACTTGAATGCTACACACACACACACACACACACAAAGAAGTTTTTTTTTATGTCTAAACATATATCTTATAAAGTATGTATGTAAATCATAAACAAACACAAATGAATTCATTGTCTAGTACAACAATAAATGAAATGAAATGTAAATTAATTTAGTCAATAGCAACAAATATATTTAAATGAATAAATAACTATTTATGTACTTAAATACATACGTATATGTTATTGATAGAATACATTAATTTATTAAAATACAAAAAGAAAATAGTATTATATAAAAATGCATATTATTACTTATAAAAATCTTTTGTGTATGTATGTAAATGATGGAATTTCAAATGATAAATTAAACGAAAATTATGTGGAATCATTTCAAAATGTAAATCATAGCAACACTAAACGAAAACAAATCGAAGGCGATAAAAAGGAATAACTATTACAATGAAAAATAAAAGATGAAAATATTTGAACAAAATTAATGCAAATTTGGTTTATTTATTTATGGAAAAAGAAAAAACTAAAAGGCAAGAGATAAGCGCAAATATTATCCCCAAGGTAAGTCCTTGCGAATATTTAATACTTAAATGAATATTTTTCCAGATTTTGCTTTGCTTTCGCTACTTTTTGTTTGGACCTCACCATATCATGGTGCTAAGGCTCTCCTCGCATATTAGCAAATCTCACGAGTTGTTGTTTGTTTTGTTTGTAGTGTCAAGCGTTCTTCTTGCATTTATTTCATTAAATGTAGTTCCAGAAACAAGTGCAATCAATGAAGAAACAAATCAAGTCTTGAAACATTTTAGCCTCAAAATGATTATTTAGGCGAAAAAGTTTTCATCCAAATACAATTTCGCGATGGAATCTTATTCTTTACGCAAAATGGAAGATAATGCATTGTCTAAGATAAATGTACCACCAAAAACACGTTCTTGTAGAAAAATTTAACAACTCGTGAGATATGCTTACATACTTAATTTGCCGATTTTTAAATACGAAAAAAATGAACTGAAGATATTAGATCAATTTTCAAACTGTTAAATTATTCCAAATTTTTCGAAAAAATAATTAAAGATTTTTTTTTGCTTTTGAAAGAATAATCGATCCGCATCAACATAGCTTTGTCAATGGTCGCTCGATGGTCACAAATCTAGTCTCTTTTTCCCAATTTTGTGTGTCTCGTCTCCAAGAGAATTTCTTTTATTGAAAAATATTATATTAAGAAGTGTTTTCATATGCCCCTTTCGAAAAATCTTAATCCGATAAGGCCCACACTTTCTATTTTTGGCCTTAGTCTCTCTACCGTACACGAGTTTCTGAATCTCGGAGTGACGTTGGACTCGAAATTTACTTAGGGGAATCAAATAAAAAACACTGAGGGAAAAAATATTAAAATAAAATAGAAACGTAATTGATCTTACTATAAACGTCAACGAAAGTACTGTATATTGGTAAATATTGAATTCAATTACGCGCATATTAAAATGACCGCGTTCGTACTGAAAAAGCATCCGTGAAGTGAATAATCAAGACAAAAACTAAAAAAAAAAATTGTATTTGCATGTTGCCTGCAGTGGAATCCGAACCCAACCATCTCCGGATATCAACAACTTGTGGCAAGCATCTTTGCACACTTAGCCACATTTCTTCTTCTTCTTTTTTGGCGCTGTAACCGCCTAAGCGATTTTGGCCGAGTTCAGCAAAGCACGCCAGTCATTTCTCCTCTGTGCCAACTGACGCCAATTGGAAACGCCAAGTGAAGCCAAGTCCTTCTCCACCTGATCTTTCCATCGCAGTGGGGGCCTCCCTCTTCCTCTGCTACCACCAGCGGGTTCCGAGTTGAATACTTTCAGAGCTGGAGCGTCGGTGTCCATTCGAACGACATGACCAAGCCAGCGGAGCCGCTGTATTTTAATTCGCTGCACTTTGTCCATATGCTACACCCAGCCATATAAATTTGCATTCAAATGTTGAATATCCATCAACACCACAGCACGCGATTTGTACAGATAAACATATGTTTGTAGTATGTCTGTTTGAGTGTGTTGTCACCGTTCTCAGAGCGGCGCTCTGCATGCTTGGGGTGCGTATGTACACTTCCATATACATACTCAGATGTGAACAGTAAAATACGTGCGTAATAAATTTTGTATGAAAATATTATTTTTAAATACGAACATTTTTAAACGATAATCAAATATAAAGTATTCATTTTTACTACGCATTATTTCCCTCAGTGTATATCTTTCCTAAAGACAGTTCCAACTTAGCCTTTCTGCGACGCTATCAGAAAGATTTCAAAGAACCACACACAAGAAAAATTAGTTTTAATTTCAAAATATGCTTATTTACTTTTGAGTCCAATTTACTCAACTCACTCCAGTAGAATCATAGGGATACGATCTCTAGATCCACTTCATTTTGCGGATCCTTGGCTATCTTATAGAGCCCAGTGCTGGCGTAATTTCAATCCCAGATCAATACCCGTTCCATGTTTAGGTAATTAAAGCTAATTAGCATGATTACGACCATACACGAATCTACTTGGCTTGGACCTGGATTTCGCACTTCCGAGATAAACTTTTGGCACAAAGTCAGTTTAAATCATTGTACTAGTAACCTTTATGTTAGTCCATAAGATTTATATGTCATAGGCTAAATATACATGAACAAATAATAATTGCGCTTTGAACTCAATTTTGGATAATTTTCTTAGGACTCTTAGGATCTTAGACCAATCCGCAAAGTCTTTGCAAAAACGCACACTAAAGAACTAGGTTTACTGAAAACACCCGACGTTTCCTTCATGAAATTTTGCAAGGAATCCCTTAACTTGCTAGCAGAAGTCGATTTTCCTGTTTTTTGGTCATTGACCACAACTACAACCATCCACATGCAGGTTGGGATACAACGACTCTGCGCAGAGGATTAGGGCCAACAGCCTGTTCGACGAAGATAGGATAATATGGGATATTTCAGACTCAACGCTCTTCAAATCACCTGGAGGAAATGTATCTTCCAAGCTCATCATAAAAATGGACTTTCGCATCTGCTGTCGCTTTTAAACGCCACTTTTCAGTGAGTTTTCTTCCTCTACATACTTACCAAACTCATAACGAACCATCATTCTAACGTCGTAAAGAGCTTGCGGTAGCATGCTTTTTTGACGTCCGATTCCAATATACGAAAGGATATCCGCAGGATGGAGTGATCTCCTATCTGTTATAACCCATCGGAGGGATATCCGCAGGATGGAGTGATCTCCTATCTGTTATAACCCATCGGAGAAGGCGAACTACTCTACCTTTCTACCGAAAATAGCTTCGATTTTCAAGTCTAATCGTTCGACCTTGTTAATCCAATCAGAGGTAGGTCTGCAGACACTATATGTAAACATGTGCAGTGTGCGCTTAACATAGACACCAAATTCTGCAGAAGAATTGGGTAAAACGTAAACTTTATGAAAAGAAACATTGTCATTCTCCAGCGAAAGCCAAAGGGACAAATTACAAGAATGATTCCTACGTCTACGATAGCCAAGCTCAACAAACCAAAACGCATGAAAAAGGAGGTTATACTGTTTACAGCAATGCTCATGTCAGGGTCAAACAACAAGAGGAATGGCTTCGCATCAGCCTTGTAAACCTACGTCTTCTGAAGTTTAACGTCGTACAAAATTTCCAGATCCTTTTCTGTAACAGAAAAACTAAGACAACGAACTATCAAAATCCCGGAAGCACAGTCATATTNGCCCTCAACTTAATTGAATCCCTAAAATGTTGGCAATGCTTGCATGTTGATAAGACCGGATGAGCGCATGCCGGTCGACTATAATTTAAGAGTGCTCTACTTAATTCACAAAAATAACGGCTCCGCAATATGCGCGAACTAGCATCGGATCAGCCTTCTTAATATGGCATATAAGGTCTCACGTGTGAAAGGCCAAATCTCACCGTAAAATGACTTGATTTGGCATTATCAGTGTCATTTAAGGCCTCTTAAATCTACCATAAACGTAGGAGAAGAGGATCGGCACTCTCTTTGCCGATTTTAAATCCGCCTTCGATAGCACTATAAGGAGTTACCTATACGCCACGAAGTCTGACTTCGTATATGGCGCTCAAGCATGAACAATGACAACAACAGATGATGCGGCCCTTGAATTATTCTAGTGAAAGTTTCTGAGGAAGTGATATGACGGTGGCTAATTCCGCAGATGATGGAACTATGAGTTGTATGAGCTTTACGACATGAACATAGTTTGACGGATTAAAACACATCGGCTCCGCTAGCTTGGTCATTCGTTCGAATGGACACAAACTCTGCAGCTCTGAAAGTATACAACGATGTCGCGGGCCACGATGCAGGTAACAGAGGAAGAGGAAGACCTTCTCTGCGACGGAAAGACCAAGTAGAGAAGGACTTGGCTTTAGTTGGAGTTTCCTATCGGGCATCAATTTTTGCAGAAGAAATATGACTTCTGTCATTCTTCT
>NW_016176828.1:7309-8933 GCF_001687245.7 Rhagoletis zephyria | reverse complement strand
ATCTTGATAAAGGCATTTGTAAGATGGCATAAAACAAGTATGCTCGTTGCATTGGAGCGCAAATATGTTATTTCACATCCAAGTACATAACCAAAAATAACTCAGGCCCAGCGGCGGATTCAGATTTTTTTGGGAGAGTGTTTTCCGGGAATTCTGCCTCTTATTCTTTTTACTTTAAACGAGTAATTTTTGTATATTTATATGTAAGAGTGATCCAAACCTAGCGAATTTCTGGCCTTACAATTACCTATTTACTGAGAAAGAAATTCTCCCATTTGGAAAAATTTTTATTTAATTTTTAAAGGTGTCACATTGTGGTGGACATTTGAAATTTTCCATGCATATAACACTGTGCAACAATAGTTATTTTCCTATAGATTTTTCGTGCTCTTACCACCTGTTAACTTCCTTTTTTTTCAATATACAACTTTTGGGTTAACACTTCAATCCAATGGTTTATTTTGCGAAAAGGTTCCTCGTATCTCGAAGATTGTAGGATGCGTCCGCTCGGGCTCACAAACGAAATATTATGGTATTTAAATTTCAAAGTAAATTGGCATTTGATTTTATCTGCATATGTATGTGGGAGTGTGTGTGTGTGTGCACAAGTGCGGTGTGTATTAGGGATGTTGCGAATGTGGAATTTCAGACATCCGCGGATGTGGATGCGAATGCCGATGTCATATATTTTTAAGAAATAATTTTGGTGAGTACATTAGGGCATTTAGGTAAATAAGAAATGGAAAAGTTATTAATTTTTATTAATGTTTTTTTTTTAGTAGAAAGAGTAATTTTGCTGCCTTTTCCGGTTACAGCCTGTTTCCTAACGGGTCGTAAAACAAACCTGCGCCACTAAATAACTGAGGCTACAAACTTGTCAAAATTGTAAATTCTTTTCGATTGACGCTGCACCAGTTGAGAGGGCTTTTAGTTATATTTCTTTTTTATTGCGGTGCAACAATTCCTTTTTGGGAATTGCATCGAGGCTGTAAATGTCGGATGTATCCTCCTGACTTTCATCTTCACAATCTAGCATCACCTAGCAAGATCGCTGTTTAAACACCGTTATGTTCCAATTTGGAGCACCAATTCTTTTGGTTGTTTCAGAATTTGGAGAACGTTTTTCGATTTTAGTTTTTGTAATTCATTTTTATCCTATCTTCTGTGACCTGTTCTGCGAGGTTGTGAATATGTGAATATGGCAAATACATTATTTTCTAGGAATGAAAGTTTCGAAAAAAATTCTGTTTTGAAAGTCGTGGCTGCCAGCAGAATTAGTTTAAAATCTTGTTATTTTGTTAAAAAGGTACCCCATTTCTTATAATAATTTGAATTATGGAATCACGGACGATAAGGGTCTCAGATTTGCTTAGTTCCCGGGTGCCTTCTTGGAAAGGTTCGCCTGTAATGAATACCTTGTAATTGGTTTATTTTATTAGTTAGATGAGCTCGGCTTTTCCTTGTTGCAGGCAGTCACAATTAATTACTAACCGCTGTCGGTACCATAAGCCATCAAATCCGTTTTGTTGTTCCATTCCATGCGCTCAATGTGTTTTGATATATTTTTTGAGGCGAATGAACGCAAATTTTCAACATACATATGTATCAGGGACCGTAAATAACA
>NW_016176828.1:0-263 GCF_001687245.7 Rhagoletis zephyria | reverse complement strand
TTGCGCGACGTTTTCAAAGTGGAAGTCCAGGCGTTTTTGTTTACATTATCTATAAATAAGACTGTGAAATGCACTGAATACAATTTATTCTTTTTATATAAAATTAATCGATGTATGCACATAGATACATACATACATAAAATGTGAAGTTTCATAAAAAACATGCTTTTATTATTGCACTCGTTTTTACTAACTTTTTAAAGAGAGGTGCGTGTGTTGTCTCGAATTCGATTTGCTGTGGAAAGATAAGCTTTGTTCTTCCC
>NW_016176827.1:0-8933 GCF_001687245.7 Rhagoletis zephyria | reverse complement strand
TTTTTTTTTAACTAAAAATTTTTGGGCACAACCTAGTGAAACGAGGCCATTATAGTCTAGGCAAGGCGTCTGCATCGGGAGTGTTGTGTAAGGCATAAATAGTTGCTGAAAACATCTCGAATCATCCCTGATGATGTCTATCGGCGCCTATTAATGCTTCTTTAAAGAATTATTGAAGAAAAACGAACAGAATGGGGTAATGGGCAAGCCAAGCTGATATTTCGCCGCAAGAGTCTTTACCAGTGAGAAGCTATTTAGGAGCCACAACTGGAAAATGCTATAGCATCGGCTTTATCTACTAGTCATCAGTTTCTAGAAAGCGGTTTTATTCTTACGACAAAATCAAAATTTGTCTTGAAAATTGGATCACCTCCAAGATGAGTACTTCTTTAAAGAAGAAAATCGAGCTTTAAAACAAGATTTATTTGAAATATTTTGAGTATGCAGTTTTATAGCATAGTTAGAAGTAGCGCCGACTTACCGCCGATTTTTGAAAAATTTGTTCGTTGAAGGTGTTGATCATTTTTCCCATATCAAAAAACCATCGAACGCACTTCGTATGGAAGAAAATGATTGATTTCGTTCTATATATAATATATATAATTGCCAAAAATCAACAGTGGATAAAATAAATTCTACTCATATGATTGCCAGTACACAGGGATATTGGAGGTTTTTACAAAGCTATTGAGTTGGCAAGGAATGGTACAACCACGCAATTGTTCAAGTAAAGGACACGGAAGTTATAGCAATAGCCGCCTTTAAACACTTTGTTGGAGATCACACCATTCTAGTATCCAAACAACGCCGGAACAAATTTTTGGACGTGTGAATCGTCCGGGATTACCCGCCCTATTCAAGACAGGACACGCACATCGTTGCAATTATATTCAAACAAAATATAAATGTGCTTCCCTCTGGAGAGACTCTTACGTGCCACTTCCTAATGTGGAATCTGAAAGGGTTTGTATTTAACTATTTGAAGGGAGGATCTACTCTACTTAACAAACATGTATCACGGAATTGAAAAAGTTACCAATCTGAAAAATAAGTTACCAAATTTGATAAATAAAGAAAAAACTTACCAATTTTGGTAAAATATTACCAAGAAGGGGCGGGCAATCAATCTTGCCCCTGGCTAGTGCTAGTATTCTCCTCTCGGCCAACCGCCTCGAGCTATTTTGTGCAAAACCGAAGCCTATAATTTCCGCACTTCATCGACCTAAGGGCACGTGGATGACTTAATGCCAACAAAATATTTATTTGGCAATTAAAATTTTGGATAGTTTTCAAGTTTAGCATTTTGTGGCTTAGCTAATAAAAATTACTGCAATTAAATACCAAAGAGGTTGAAGCAAAAATCAAAAAAAAATAATAATAATAATTATTTATAAATGTTTTATTATACATATTATGTACATGTGCTAAACGTGCCGAGGAAATATAAGTTAATTAATAATTTTTTTTTAGATGGTACCTATGCATTTAATTTTTGGATATTAACATTCACTTTATTAATAATAATACTAGGTAAAAATTAGTTAACATGTATGTTATAATATTTTTAGTGACAGCATATGCGGTTACAGTGCATAAATGTGAGAGTGTTTTTTTTTAATAAATATATATTTTTTNGTTCACACACACACATTCAGCTCTTCACTTTAAACGAAAAGTAGTTCATCGCTGAGATATCGGACGGTGTTAATGCTGTTAAGTGACAGCTGCAAGTGGCTTGCTGTCAGCTCAAATTGCTGTTAAACGAAAAGATGCATTCAGCGAGTATTTTAAGTGTGTTACATATAACGAAATTGGACTGGTGAATTAATGGAAAAAAAATTAAAGAAAAAAATCTGAAAAAAGATAAACAATTTATGAAGTGTGCATTTGCAGAGAAATACGAAATTATTGGATAACGGCGGAATTGGAAAAATGTAGGTTATTTCCTGGTGAAATTTCCCTGCCAGAGATGGTGAATAAAAATGAGTGAACGCAAATGTAAGCGATGAAACTATTGCGAATAATCTTGAATGCAATTACTTTGAATTAAATTGATCAGATTATTAAGTATTACGCCCATTTATCAAAGTAAAAAAACGAAGGCATTGATAGACAGCAATCGAGGCCGCAAAGGAAGTGCTGGCAAGTGAAATGCGACCTTAACAAAAAGCAAAATAAAATGTTATAAAAAGTATGTATGAATACACTGACACACACACACACACACATATGCCAACGAAAGGCGCCACAAATGCCAACGCTGTGAGTGTGATGAATGACAATGGCGTGTCAAGCGCTGCCAAGCCACGCCACAGCCACGCCGCAGCCACGCCGCAGCCACGCCGGGCCACGTGTAACAAACCAAACAGCTGTGTGGCAGCTACTAGAGTGTGGGCTACCGCTTGCCACTGCCAGTGCCACTGCCACAAATGATGCTAACGTGCTCAGCCATGGCTAATTGCATAGTTGTAGTTGGCTCGCTGCCTAACTAATAGGGTACAGTATCTTAATATAAATCTTTACATACGTATATATATATATATGAGTATTTGTTTCTTGGCTGTTTGCTGTTAGAGTAAAATTGTTGACAGCCGGCATTTATTGCCGGTGACTAATGAACTTTTAACGAAGTCCAAATACAGGCGGATACACGCATGTAAATACTTATAATATTTCGTTTTTTTTTCTCGAATTTGAGCGAAAACAGGCGTAGCGTGGCACACGCAAACACCACACGCACGCATACTACAAAGCTACACATCTTCCCACAGAGTGTGTATGGCGCGCTCTGCCTTTGTGTGTGAGTGCCTGTGCAGCTGCTTGCCAATCAATGGTTTATGTGCAACGAATGGGAAAATGGCATTTGTTGCTCATCAATATGGTTAGACGTTAACCAGTCAATTTGCTGCCAAATTGCATAATTATGATTTGAATGTTTGCAAAACCAACAACAGAAGCAAAAACGCGAAAAAAAGCAACAAAAAACAAAAACAACGTATCTACAATAACAACAAGGCATGCGCGTTAACAGCCGTGTAAAGCCGCCAAGGCCAGTGACTGTCGATGTTGCTTGTTGGGAATTGAAATGTTATAAAAGACAATTGGTGACCGCTAAAAATGAACTACAGCAAAAACAACAATAGGAGCAATGACAATAACAATGACTATAGAAATTGTGTGTGTGTAAAAAATGTATGCAGGAAATTCGTTTTGGAAAGCTCAAATAGCGATGTAACGGAAATCAATCGCAATTTTGTGGTTTTCTTGGCAGAAAAAATGAATAAATGTATTCGTGTTGAAATGTAAGAAATGCAAGATTGGCATTGAATTGAATTTATTGAATACAAAAAAAAATTTATATTTTGGAACTTCCCACTAGCTAATTTAACCATTTGACAATTTTTCAGAAATTCACTTCTTGGAATGAAGGTATGACATATAATTTGGTATAACATCTTGGTACGGGTTAACTTATGGTGTATAAAAAATATAAATATTTAGCATTTCAATTTATACGAGCATATGTCTAACTATACTGTAGAACATGTTATATTTTATGGTATGACACAAAATTTAGTATAAAGTTTCAGTATGAGTTATTTGCGGTATATATGAAATTTTCGTATTTATTTAGTACTATTTTATACAAGCATATGCCTAAACATATCCTAACATAAAAATTTTTCTAAGGTCTCGGGATGAGTTATTTTTGTTGTATACATACATACGACATATTTCTGGTATGATATACAATTTTGTATAACATTGCGATATTAGTAATTTTTTGGTATACACACATATACATTTCATTGGTAGAGAAGTTAATTGCTCAGTGTCAACATTAAATCTGGTTAGAAGTTAGACAGAAAAGGGAATTCGGGAGAGATATGTATGTATATGTAAGGACATCCCCGTTTCTTATTCATTTCACTTCATTGTGTATAATTATTATTTTTTGTCTGACGTGGCAGGTGCGCCTATCCTCGGCCCAGATGGCATATCAAACATGAATACTTATGTACCTTTTGTCATATGCTGACGAAATAGTGGCCATCATCCCAGATGATTACCGAAACAGACTTCTCAATCCATTAAATACCCTTGATTATCATACGGTGTCTGGGTTGGCCGAACTAGTCACAAACGCCACGCCTATCGCCTATTAGCCCAAGAGTAGAAAAGTCTCTGAGACCAAACCTAAAAACGAACGAAACTCCATTCATCCACCACCTTTCACAACAACAAGGTAATCGGGAAATTCCGGCTTTACTTTTTTTTTAAATACATTTTTGGACCAACCTAATGCATACACTGAGCGGAAAATGGGACCTTAACGCAGATGCTTTATGCGAACTTTCTTGATATAAATTAAGGAATGCAATCCTGAAGTTGTATGGTAAGTTGTCTTCAGGGCGGCGACTGTTGCCAACCGGGGAGAATGCAGTGACTGAAATATGAAAAAGAAACTCTTAAATGGCGCTGCACAGTGGTTCAAAATTGGCATTTCACATGTTGATGTTCACAATTCACTGGAGCCTTCATTTTTCACTCAATTTGTTAATATATTTTTAATGAAAGCCGATTTTTTGTTTGTTTATATTATATTTTTTAGTGCAAAGTGCTAGACGAAAATCGATTCTCCTGTACTTAGTAGAAAACAATTTCCATAATCATAATATGACTGTATACTACATATAATAATGTCGTAAATATTCTGTTCAACATATTTCTATGTCATGCCAAAAAAATATGTCAAAGCAAAAAATATTACCGCTGGAATATTAATATTAAGCCATAAATATATTTTATTAAATATATGTCATGCCTTAAATTTTGTTATGCCAGAAATGCTAAAAATATGTTTCCTTCCTCTGAGATGAATACTCTTTGATGTTATTGACTTTGATTAGAAATACAACATATTGTTGGCGCATTTACTTAACATCCTAGGAGAATATTACGCCATAAATTATGTTGACTCAAGAAGTTGCTCGTAAATGTCAACGTGACATCACGCAAAATCCATATTCCCACAGTTTAAATAATTACTGCGTGCTTGTCATTTTTAATGTAAAAATATTATACATTTTAAAAGTAGTATTTATTTACAATTATTTGCTGTTAAGTTATTCCCAAAACTATACACAAACACTACTTATTTTTTCCCAATGCCGCTATTTAGCCTTTGATTTTAGCCGACAAATGAGCGCGCAAAACTTCGCTTCCTTATTTGGTGTTTAATTTTCAGTTTATAAAATAATTTAACACTAATATCTGTGTTTTTCTTCAGCAACCTTGGTAATAAAAACAATTTTTGAAAGTAAAAAGATTGGTTTGAAAATGCTAAGCGACGACTTAATTAAAAAGTCACATGCGGCTTACACAAGTAAAGATATACATACATACATGTCTTAAAGCTACATACATATATGTTGAATGTTGAACGCTAAAATGGAACTCATTCCATTTACACAGTGGCTTACTTATGGATATTCATACATACATACATACATATTTAGAAACAAACGTTCCATGTCTGCAAGCAGGAGCGGCAAGTTGAAATGATTGGTAATTAATATATTGCAGACATAAATATTTGTGTATATACATACATACATACATACATGCATAGTTACACATTTTCATAGCTATTACATAATTGTGCGTTCTTGTTGTTTTTATGCCCTCGAAGTCTAAATAAGGTTAATAGCGGCAGTGAAGTAATTGTGGTACTGGATTTTTCTTTTCATACCAAATATGTTCGTTACCAAATTTAGAGCAAATTTGTCGATTTAATCGCTGCAGCAATGAGTCATTCATTCATTCACTAACGTATCCGCATGTAGATCGACTGCCCACAGTGCTGCTGCTGCATGATGGATAATTAAGTTTCGATGCAAATTGTATGCAAATGACCCATTAAAGTTGACATTTAAATATACTTCGAAAAAAAAAGTGTGCTGCATTTTATTAGTCCACATTTGTGAACGTTAATGGCTCCTGCAACACACCCAGATGGTAGATAAATGTGCACATGTACGTATACGTAACATGTTGAAGAATGGAAACTACTTAAATAATGAAAGGAAGTGTTGTAGCAGTTGCAAGAGATTAAACTAAATTGTTTTTTTTTTTTTTTTTATTTTGACAAGAAAAAGTTTCGCTACTTAATTATTTGATTTTATTATTGATTGTCTGAAATAATTGGGGTCCGAAAAGTAATTGATTTATGCTAACTATTTGCGTAATAAATTCAATTCATCAACTGATTATTATCCCAATAGATTTCCTCTAATAAAAAGTTTTTGGTAAGCCACTAAATATCCGAAACTAAGAAACCTATGTCATACCATAAACTATGTCATATGCCATTAAATATGGAATGCCATAAAATATGTGACAAATGATAAAGTTGGGCGTTAAAAAATACTTAAGTCATTACGTTAAAAAAATAGTCACTAAATTCATTTCCACATGGCATTTATTTAAATGGCATACATTTTTTGTCATTTCAATGCCTAGTGGAAATTCGGCATAGGTTATATGAATTTTCTTTAATTCTAGAAAATCAAATTCGATAAATATGTTATGCATAAAAATTATGGTATACCATAAAACATTTACGCTTAAAAAACTTTTCGCTTAATTTCAGTCACACATATATTTTTAGCTATTGATATGGTATACCAGAATTTATGGTTTACCATAATATGTGAAACACTTTCAAAAATAGTTTGCAATATAAATCTTAAAAAAAAATAAAAAATGTTTTTCGTGTACGAGTACATACTTTTTTTTTACCAAAAATTTTGGTATGCGATAGCATGCCCTATGCGTTATTGGCATTTGTTAAATGCACGACTAAGAGTAAAGTTTCTTAATAGGTTTTAGGTAAAACTTTATACGTTGCATGCCACAAAAATATTTTATAAGAAATATAATAGGTACTGAGCTGAAAAGCTCCAGCCAGTTTTAAGTTTGGACATAGCGAAACTTCGCCTTCATAACTGCCATACTTCCATGTCAGTTATAAATAGGCAATGGGAATAAAACTTCTCAAACAATCAACAAAATCGAGCATAGTTAATATTTTTAGTTTATGTTTGTAGTTAAAGGTTCATTCGTTAAAAGAAACAATTTCGCTTAAATTTGCAATTCACCATTAGACGTTCCCATGAAATGTACTTTTATATTAATTTGTTTATAGCCGCCCACTAGCAGCCAAAGCAGTTTGTAAAAATCGCTAAATATTCAAAAATTACAGACTGAATGCGATTTTAATGCAGCTGAAGTGATTCTACTCGACTTGTTAGTTCAAAAGAACAACGTCGAAATGAGGTACACACAAATGTACTTACTCACCCATTTACTTGCATACATAGAAGTATTTCCTATGCATACTCGCTAAGCAAAATGTAGTGGGGCTTTGTGTAGGCTAAGGCTATACACTTGAGCGAACTTGTGTACTTTAATGTCGTTGAATTTTGCATAACTGATCGAATGGCAAAGTCATATTTGCTAGTTTGTATTAGAATGAAACTTGGAAAAATATAAATGCTCAAGTAGGTGCTCATGTGTACTTGTACAGCCAAAGACTGGCTTAGTTGTACTTGGGTGTGCCACAAGCTGCGGCAAAGTAAATCGAAAATGCATAAGCCAGTGCAACCAAAATTGGTGCTGCAGTGAGGTTTTTTACAAAAAGCAAAAAATATGAAATAATCAAAAAATAAAGCACATTTTAGTAATAAAAAGTGATAAATATGAATGACATTCTAAGTTTAACGACAACAACACAGCCAAATATGCAAAGTGTTCTTTGATGACAAAAAAAGAAAAACACAAAAGCAGTTAAATAGTTTTTATAAAGCAAACTTTGCATTCACTCAATAAAATTTGCAATTTTAACCCTTTCATTTGAATGGCGATTTTTTAATTAAAATATTATTGTATACACTAGCTTATTAATTACTAAAATTAATCGATTAACAGTTTATTAATTTATCCATAGATGTTTTGGTTACCCAATTTATTAAAAGATTTTTGCATGGAAATACTGTTACCAAATAGGTAATGGTCATGGAATGACATCAATTCCCTTGTCACCGAAACAAAAATGGACAGATTAAGTGCTTTAATTTTAAAGATGTACATACATATATTTTATTATAAATTAATTATAGTAAATGTTATAAAATGACGAATAGTTTAATCTAACCAGTATAAGTCATAAATTCCGTCTAACCCAAAAATGTTTCATGTCATACACGACTACAGAAGGAACGACTACAGCGTACACCCGAATTGTTTAGATGGTAGATCAAATTTTAATAAAATGAATTTCAATTTATATACAAAATATGAAATTTGGCGCGGTTAGATGCAGATATTCAATGAAATTGGATAAATAAATAACAAAAAAAAAAAAAAGTAAATAAATCGAATGCGGGCGATGTCAAGCTCAGTTAGTAAAATCGTTGACAGACTAAATTGAAAACTTGTAGCTGAAGTCTATGATTTTTTTATATATAACAAGCTGCAAAACCACAATCACCACAAAATTCCTTTATAAAATGTACGTGGGAAAATATAATTCAAATAGACATATCTACTGATAATTAAGTTCAACTATCTTTGCATACAGAATCCATTCGCTACCCCTCTACACTTCACTGATTTTAATGGATTTATTTTCTGTTGTATGTATTGATAAATTGAAAAGTTGAGTTAATTCTGCTGCAAAGCAAATAGTAATTAATGAAGTCGATTATTGCAGCACTCTAACTGACACTAGAAAACAACAACAACAATTAACTCATTTATCTCAACGCTATACAAGTAATTGTTTGTCTCTTTTTTTACTTTTATTGCATTAAACAGCAATTGCTGGCCAGTTAGCCAACGACAATTGCTACCATTTTCTTCGATAACTTTAA
>NW_016176826.1:0-8934 GCF_001687245.7 Rhagoletis zephyria | reverse complement strand
AAGAACTTAAAAACTAGAATAATCCACTACAAAAGTAACTGCTTTAAAACTGCTCAGGTATTCTGTGTAATGGCAGTATGAACGGTGCAACGCGCATCTAAGGTGGCTACGCAACTACATGGCTTTATGTACATATATGGGGCGTTCCATATCAAAATGGCCGGGGTTCACACTTCATGTGTTTGATTTGTTTTTTAGGGTTGATGGATAAACATAAATAATAAATAAATATGAAATTTAAGCTTGATTAAAGCATTTTTAAAAACTTTACAGCACAAAAACAAATCGATTTAATAGTTTTCCAAATATCTCGAGAAAGACATGAAAATAAATAAAAATAAAAATAAATTTTCTTTAAAAAATTTTCACATACAAATTTTTTGATAAAAAAAATTAATTTTTAAAAATATGCCAACTCAAAAAAAATTTTAAAAATCACAATGGTAACTCTGAGTATTGCGCAATATTTAGGTATAATATTACGGGGTGCACTCTGCAATAATTTGAGTTGTGATTTTTTTTAACATCGAAGTTGAGTAAAATTAGTACCTACATTACAAATTTAAAAAAACTTTTAATTTTTTTTTTAGAATTTTTTTATTTATTTATTTATAATTTTATTATAATAAAGTGCAAGTTTTAAGCTACTGCAAAATTGCGTTGAGTTTTAATAATTTTTATGCTGACGGCTTTTTGCACTTTTTTCTTATGGAAGGAAATGCGCAAAACCGTTTTCAAAAAAAAATAAAAACTAACATTAACGCCGATTGAGCAATCGCTTAAAACTTGCACTTTATCACTAAAATTTAATGGGCTACAAAACTGCATACTCAAATAAATTCTAATAAAAAAAAATAAAAAAAAATTTAATTTTGTTATGTACTCATTTTACTCAACTTCGGTGTAAAAAGAAAAATGTATAACTCAAATTATTCTAGAGTGCACCCCGTAATACTATACTTAAATATTGCGCAATACTCAGACCCACATTTATGATTTTTTTCAATTTTCTTTTTTAGATGGCATTTTTTCAAAAACTATTTTTTTATCAAAAACTTCGTATGTGAACAATTTAAAAAAAAAAAATTTATTTTTTTAATTACGTTTCATAGAGAATTTTAATGTATGTATGTGTGATTTATTTTCTCGCCCCGTTCTCGAGATATTTGGAAAACTAATAAATCGATTTGTTTTTGTTTTTGTGGTGTAAATTTCATATTTCAAATTTAAAAACAAATCAAACACACGAAGTGTGAACCCCGTTCATTTTGGCATGGAACGCCCCATATACATAAATGCATACATATTTATAAAAGTACATACAAACCTATTAGTTGTACATATTTCCTTTGTTGTTTGCATTTTGCCTGCTGAGCTCACCACCGTGCGCATTGCGCTCTGCCTGGTTGGTGCCTGGTTGGCATTCTAACTTGTACATAATCCATAATGCAGCGTATTCCCGATTCCCTACTTGCCTGCGTCACTGTCATTTCCTCTACTTTCTTCACACTTCATTCGACTCCTTCCGCACTCTTTTGCACTCCACTTCCGAGCGAAGTCATTTGTTTGTGCTTAATGGTGCCTCCTGGAATTTATGTGCCTAGAATGTGCTCAATACAAATCTACTCTACTTTTATGCGGCACTAGCACCAGGAAAGAGCAACGAGCAACGAGCAACGGCGGTAGCAACAGCAGGCAGCAACGGCAGCAGCAGCCAGTGGGAGTCGCCATTTCTACTTGACTGGAGCATTGCATTTATAGCTGCAATCGCCGAGGCTTGCTTAAGTCGGATAATACCGCCTCAAGTGCAAGTGACTGCGAGAAAAATGTTTTACTGACTTGGCTTTAAATAAATTACACGAATAGAAAGTAGACAAGTTGCTGGAATATAAGTGTATACATAATACATATATAACTACAAATATATGTACATACGCGCATAGAAACGCTTATATATAAGTTATAAGTATTTATTCCTATACATATAAGAACTTAGGGATGTCCACTTCAGAAAATGTATACACGGTGCGCCTCAGCCACAATCCAACCCCATGTAAGTAGATAATATCCGCTTCACATTTCTTGAAGTTGGCATGTTGCCGCTTTTGGATTTTCTTCATTGAAATCGTGGAATTCGGCTGCTTCTCTAATTTTTTAAACACTCACGAAGATTTCTTCGTATTCGCTTTCTTCACATCGATACGTATTCATCTTCATATTAGACTTCGCATTCACCTTCGTGTTCGCTTTAGTCGCTGTCTTCGTGATCGTCTTCGGAATCCGGAATACCCGTAATAGTGTTCGAATTAGCATTCGCACTCTCCTTTATGTCGTCGTCAGTTTCTCTTCGTATTCATCTCCTTATTTGTTTTCGTCTTCGTCTTCGGTTTTACTTTGGATTCACTTTCGCATTAGTTTTAGTCGCCATCTTCGTATTCGCCCTCGTATTCCTCTTCGCATTCATCGTCGTATTTATCTTTGCGTTTGTATTTGTGTTCCCCTCAGTATTCGTGTTTGTCTTCGTATTCGTCCACGTCTTCGTACTTTAATTCATCTTGATATACGTCTTCGTACTAGTCTTCGTGCTCGTCTTCGCATTCAACTTCGTCGTCGTATTCCGATTGATCTCTGAATTCGTCTTCATATTTATGTTCGCATTCGTGTACGTATTTGTTCATATTCCGATTTGTCTCCGAATTCGCCTACCTATTCGCCTTGGTCTACGATTTCGTATTCGACTTCGTTTTCGTCCTCGTATTTCCCTTCGTATTCGTCTTCATATTCGTGTACGTATTCGTCTTTGCTCATATTCTTAAAAAATCGCTCACTGCGAAGTATTTCCGACCAATAAGCCTTTCTTCTTTCCTATTGAAGACCCTTGACTGATTGGCGTATATATAAGAAATAGGATTCCTCCAGAGCGATTGAATCACCCTCAGCAAGCCTACCTCAAAGGTCGAAGAGTTGAATCTGTCTAGCATAAAGTTATAAAAGTTATAGAGAAGTCGTTTAAAAATAAAAAGTCCATAGTTAGTTTCCTTCTCCGTATCCAGGCGCATACTGTGGCGATAATAAAATCTCGGACGAAGTTCGTGGTTGCGAATAACTTAGTTAGGCATGATCCCGCATGCTCCGCGGCTGAACTGTCGTAGTAGAGGACGACAGTACCTCTACCCAGCGTAGGGTGAGCAGAAGTTCCCGCCTGTGACCAAAGCACATTGTGGGCCCGTTGTGATGCCACTTGGGTCGTAAAAACCAAACCATTGTAAAAGTTTCGTCTTATTCTATGTGGTGAGACCATCCTATATACATATCACTTGCTATGTTAAGAAATAAATCAGATAGAATGAGCTGGCAGCTAGCGAGCGGCATGCCTAAACCCTTTCAGGGCCGCGAAAGTGAAACGTAAGTGTCTACACTTTCAAATTTGTCCGCCTTCTCACTCACTAGCAAACTGCTCAGCCTCCTCGGTTTGGGGTTCTGCAGAAGTCCGCTACGGTTTTTGAATTACTTGCGACAGAGTCAAGTGCTTTGAGTACCGCCATACAGTCTGAGTAGATGCAGATGTTGGTACATATGACTTCTCCGTTAGTGTTCAACCACCTTCTGTATTACAGTGCTGGGAATTCTCAACCTTCTACCATGTTCTGTAGATTTGATCCATGAGTGTTGAAGTGGATGGATTCATTTTCCACAGGAGCTCCCTCTTACTTTTTATCTGGAATGAAAATTGCATACCTCTTTGCAAATTCTAGACTCGGTACACAGCAGTCGGTACACGGTATGTCGGTGTTATTATTGCGAGTAATTCCCGCAGCTTCAAAGCCGGAATTGTTTTCCAGTTTTTTACTTATTGGATCTACAACTGTTCGTCAGTTTGGGCCGACACAAAAAACTTCGCCGATTGCCCCTCTTCTTTGCCAGGTTGGGCCAGTTGTACATCTCAAGTGCAGACAGGACCCTCTACACTTGGTCTTTCCATTTTGTTCGTAGGCTATAGAGTGTCTAAAAACTTTCCTCTGATGAAGACATGCATATCCTGTAAGGTCGTCGCAGTTCGCTCTGGTTATTCCATCAATCCGACATTATACCGGAAAGCGCGCATATTCCAAGGCCAGCCCTGAACGGATCTGTACACATATCCCTCTTGCAATGCTAAAGAAACTTTGTCGCTGAGCAACGCCTTTCGTTTTATTTTCTAAAATGCTTTATTGAATTGGAGTTGAAGCGCGTTACACGAAGTGCAGGAGTACTCACATACAAAGTTTTCAGAACAGATCGGACTGCTACTAGGTATGTCTCCGGACTCCTCACAAGTTGAAGTTGAGCTGGCCAAGATACAATGTTTTTGGAATATACGCTTTGCCTATTGTAGTGTATAGTATTTGGCAATGCCAGAAAACTCGATTTCCCGGCAGCATTATCCGAGTGGAGATTCATGTCCCCTGGTTTCTTCATTTAAAAGGTGAGGTAACGAGTTAATACAAGTTGAGTGACATTTGATTTGGCTGTCCCCAAAATTTCTTCACACACCGAAATAAAAAAATTGCAAAAATTAAATTCCTTCCTTTTAGTTAAGGGAGACCCTTAAGTACATACACATAAGCACTTGCACCTACATACTTATAGATATGCGCATAAATTTTGCGCTTGTATATACATACATAAGCACATTAGCGGAAATGGTTGAGGATGCGGATGTGAATCTCATTGTGAATGTAGATGTTTGAGTAGTAGGTGTTGTCCCCCTTCGTGCATTCTGAAATATTTATTGGCGGAATAAGAGAATTTTCATAAAACAAGAAAGAGGACAGAGCGTAAATGAAAATTCATACATAAGCGCAAGCTGGAATACACTTGGATATTAATGCAAAGAGGCAAAGCAGATGCAAATGCATTTTGTGCTAAATATATCGGTTGTCTCAAGACCTACTTCCAGTTATATATGTACTATGTAGAATTTCAAGTCATTTTCGTTGCATTTAAAATATAATAAATGAACTGCGTAAATTGTACGGAGAGCAACTGCGGCAAATAACCGAGGGTGGGAGTAATGGCAAAAAGTAGCTGGTAATTAAAAAGTGTTAATTGGTAAATGGTAATTGATAATAATTGGTAACTTTAATTGTAATGGTAATGGTAGTGGAAATAGTAATAGTAATGCTAATAGAAGTACATAACACATGCTTCTAATGGTGGGGTGGTAGTCAAGGCAAGGGTAAAGGTAACAGTAATGCAAATGGTAGTGGTAATGGTAAGAGTTCTGGTAATGTTAATGGTTTGTAATGGTATTTAAATTTGCTATATTACTTATGCTGGTAATAGTAATGAAAACGAAAATGTTAATGGTAATTGCCAAATGCTAATACATAGTAAGGGAATTGAAATGTAATCGTATTAGTAGTGGTAGTCATAATGGTAATTGTAATGCTAATTGTAATAGTAATGGTAATATTATGGGAATGGCAATGGTAATGCTAACGTTAATGGCAATTGTAATAATAATGGTAATTGTAATGTTCATGTTAATAGTAATAGTAATAGTAATGGTAATTGTGTTAGTAATGATACTAATAATAGTAATGATAATAGCAATGATAATTGCAATGGTAATGGTAATACAAATATTAGTAAGAATGTTAAAGGCACTGTTAGTCATAATGACAATGGTACTGGTACTGGTAATAGTAATGGAAATATATATGTTAATGGTAATTGATAAATGGCAATACATAAAAATGAAAGTGATAATGGAAATGATAATGGTAGTTATAGTGGTGAGGGTTATGGTAATGTTAACGGTTAAAGTGGTGGTAATAATAATGGTAATGACAGGGGTAGTGGTAATAGTAATAGTAAGGATAATAGTAGTGGTAGTTGTAATGATATTACTATGGGAGTGGCAATGATATTATAATTACAATGATCACAGTATCCCATTGACGAAAGTAAACTTTTCAAAAAAAAATAATTAAACTAATGCAATAAAATTTTTACACCATTCGGCACTTTTGCTTAGTTAGTTCGCTGCCAATTATAGAATGCACATTTTTGGCTTAGATCCTCATCTCTGCTTTTAGTCATCGTTACTACATACAAACTTACTTTTCATGACATTAATTTGCAATTGGCCTTTTTCATCCACAAAAGCCAAAAATTGTCTAAAGTTGCAGCTGCAGCTTGCACACAATGCTTGCGATTAATATACTTTCTGAATGTTTGCGCGACCTTTTAAAACTAATTAAAAATTCAAAGCACATGCTCGCGAAAAATTTCTGTCAGGTTTTGTGATGTAAAAGCGAGCAACTTAGCTCTTCATTCCGCATTTTGTATGCAAACAATGTACCGACCACGGCTAAGTTACTACTCGTACTTGACAGAAATAAAAGCAAAAATAAATTCCAAAATAAAAATATGCAGAAAAAAAATAAGAAAAAAGGCAAACCTACTTAAAGCGGGCGGATTTGTTGACATTGGTCAGTTACATGAGAATTATGTATGCGCTAGGGTGGTCCAAAAATGCATATGAAAAAGTAAAGTCCGATTTGTTATGCTCTTACCCCCTAGGATTGTTCTATACCGAAAAAAAATATCCCTAATTTTTTTTAATCTAAAAATATTTAGAGGTGGCTCGAAGCGTTTAAAGTTTTCCATGAATTTTATATGGGAAAATAAACAACTTTTCGTAGAAAACTCTGTTTCTCTTCAAGAAATTTTTTCGTAGTAACTATATTTTATAGGTCCGCCAAAAAAAACCCAGAAAATGCAATGCGGGGACGAATAAGAAATCTTTAGTATTAACAAATGGTTAAATAAACAATTGGGTATAAATTTGGTAAGTTTTCCTATCGAAAAAATACTTAAAAATATAAAATATAAGGAAAACTTTCGAATTAATATATTTGTTTCGATATAGAACCCCCTAGCGGTGAGAGCATTCAACTTCCGACTTTACTTTTTGAACCACCCTAGTATGCAATCCAGCACTGATAAGTCACTTAGTTATTAATTTTTTATTTTTTTCTATAACATTACCGTTAAAAGCATACATAATCTAATCCAAATTAGTGAAAGAATCTATAAGTTATATGTATTAGGAGTAAGCAAACTAGCTGATGCGATATAAATTAAAAGCCACTTGCCCTCTTCAAAACAGAATTAAATTGTCTGTCATTGTGCAATCAAAACAAACTTTACTCGTACATTGAGTGCGATACAGTAAGTGGCGTACAGCAGCAATACAATTACCGCACTATATCGCTAAGTAATTACAAAATGTTCAAATACGTAAGTTCCTTGAAGGACAACGCCCAAAAGTGTTCACTTTCAGTGTTAATGGATATCAAAATTTTTTTTCAGGCTATTGTCATTTTTGCCATCGTTGCTTGCATCACAGCAAAGCCTGTCATCTTGCATGCACCACAGCTCGCTGCAGCTCCAGTGGCTTTGGCCGCTGCAGCGCCAGTCATTACAGCCACCAGTAGCCAAGTGATTGCTCGGCAATATAACGGTATTGCTGCTGCTCCGCTCCTAGCTGCTCCTGCTCCCATCGCACGGCTTGCCACACCCTTAGTTGCACCACTGCCAGCTCCATCCATCCATTATGCCGCTCCAGCAGCGGCAGCAGCAATTTTCCTCTAAATTCTCAACTATGTACGAAACTATGCCACAGCCAAAGTTGTCTAGTTACTACTATGTAAATGGACAAAGTAATAATAATAAAAGTTAATTAGAAAGTATTTAAATTAATTTGCTGGTTTTTAATTTGATTTAGCACCATAACATAGTAAAATGTAAAAATTTATGTAGCAACTTTTGTGCGATAGTTGTTTATAGTGGAAACAAAATTAGATTAACTACACTATGTGCCAGAAACCTTTTTTTGTGTAGTTTATTTTATGGGCTGCTGCGGAAGCTTACAATAACGAAGCAAGCAAATACAAGCTCAAACGCCGCGCCGTCCGTGTTTGGAGCCACAAAAACACGAAGTCGGTAGCTACTACGAGATGTGAAAGGATAACTAAAAGATAGGTGAATACGTTTTGCTTGAAGAGCTGATTAATCTATGCAAAGACTGAATTCGTAAAAGTTTCGAAAATTTTACCAGATGTACTTTAGAATGAAGATCTGCGAGTCGTCAAGAACTCTACTTAAGGCTGCCCAATAGACCGTACAACCTTACAAGTAAAAAATAAAAGTTCGTCCTACACCTCTGAGACTAAAGTGTTTTTGCAATGAAATTTTGAAAAAAAAAAATTCAATTTTGGTGCCGAAATTATAGACCGGCTTTTACAGTTTTTGGTGACACCTATGTATGTACATTCGGCAACAACAATCTATATATATAATACGCTAAGGGTTTTTTGTCCAGGACAAATTAAAGCATTTGGTCTGTAGATGTGCAAACTCATTTTAGTTTTTCGAAAAGAGTTGCCACATGTTAAACAATTCGACTAAAATTACGAAATAATCAATGCCATCATGTCCGCACCGTTCGTTCGATCTGCAGAAATGAGGTGTCAGATTAAAAGCCTTGGACTGTAGATGTGCAATAAGATTTTACATTTTTGAAAAGAGTTGCCACCTTTTAAAAAATTATATTCAGATTATTCAAAAAAAAAATAAATCAATTATTACCAAATAGGTATCAATCGAAATAGTTTTGAAAAGCTTTGTGTCTTAGCTGAACTATAGGACGGTTACTGCCTGGTTTACAAAATCATATTAGGTAAGAGAAATATGTACATATCGCCATATGGGTGCCAATCGAAGGGGTTTCAGCGGGTAGTTTTTTGAAATATTTTGTAGAGGGTTGCCACCTGACTTAAATGTGGTATTAAGTTTACTTATACACATGTTATATGAAAAATCTAAATATGGATGTCAAACGAAGGGGTGTTAAGAAATATTTAGTTTGAATGCTAAGAATATTTT